>NC_142684.1:85738548-86041693 GCF_056320005.1 Nelumbo lutea | reverse complement strand
AAGAATTGTTTTTCCATTTCCTTTCTAATATGGACAGGAAAGCAAGATCCATGCAGCACTTCAAGAATACAGCAATAAGTATAAAAATACAAAACTGAAAACAACACAAACAAGTTGGATTGTTAAGGATTTCAGATTTGAACCTGAAGAAAACTCCTCCTAGAACAGTGAACTGCAGTAATAATGGCATCAAGCTGGCCTTTTATGCAGACACATAGTGGTAGAGGGATTGCAAGGCACCAAATAGGTCGACTCCTCAAAACCCAAGCTCCCAATACTTGAAAACCCTACTTGGAGATGAGCTACAGCTCAGATAAAAGAGAAATAACCAAAAAAAAAAATCCACAGAAATACCCCCCTTCTCCAACATGGTCGTACAAAGCATATTGAGGTGGATAGACACTTTATTAGAGAAAAAGTTGCTAGCAGAGAGATTTGCCTTCCTTTTGTAAGGTCGGAAGACCAACTAGCTAATTGCCTCACTAAAGGTGTTCACCATCCAAAGTTTGCTAAGAACCTTGACAAGGTGGGCTGGGTGTTTTTGGACTTTTTCTCTTCCCTTGTACTCTTTTTGTATTTGGGTGCCCACGTAGGAGCTTCCTTGTAATTTTCTCTTTTCAAAATATAAAGATCTTTTGAGGGTGTGAACAGTAACAATCACACACAACCTCTCGACACATCTCTTCTTCTCTCCTCTTCCTTTCTCTCTTCTAAACCCTAGTTTTTTACTCTTGTTTTACAACTTATACATGTGTACAGGGCCAAATACAAAGGCCATGATGTTCAATGGATCCCTGTAGAGACGTTGAACATAACATATGAATATCAAGCTAAAATCAGAATCTTTATTTTCATTTTGAGATACAATCAATGAGTCTAGTTTCAAAGTTGAACTGATGCAGGCGCTTAAGAGTCAAATTTGGAATTTTACGATATTTTATGTATTTCTGTATTTTTGGACAGTAAGGGTATTTTTGTTATTTTTTCAATTTTCTGTGGGGTCCAATAATAGGGTTTGGTTGTCTAGTTATAGTTTGTTTATGTTTAAAATTTCAGAGTCATTGCATAAGTAGGATTAGAGTTATTGAGTCTTCTTTGAATTGAAATAAGATATGACAGCTTAGTTTGAGTCCTACTAGGATTATTAAGTCTAACAGTTTGACTCCTAAGACTATTATGAGTCTAACAGTTTGACTCCTAGGATTGTTACGAGTTTAGAGTCTATAAATATGTATGGACGTTTTACATAAAGAGCAATGAAATATATTGAGTTTTCTTCAGCTTATGCTAGCTATGGTGAGTGACTCCCATGCCCTAGAGTGATTCTAGGCACCCTGTGAGTGATTCCAGGTATTATTTTTTTTTCTCCCTATTTTCTCTCTTATTCCTTCAAGAAGCTATTACAGCAATCAACAGCCATAAAACTCTGATCAAGAAGATCATTCAACATATTCTAAGGACTAGAACTCGGCTGGTCCTACATCATGAACTGAAATTCTTGTTTGTTAATAGGTGATTGTTCATATAAATGTTAAAAGTGCTTCTCTCTAAAAAGATACCTTCAAGAAGTTTTTGCTGAAACCTCCTTAGGGTTTAGGTAGTTCAATTAATCATCTTTATCCTCACTTTTGTCAGACATTCTCAAACAGAACCATCTTGCTTGGCTTGAGAAACTAAGCATTCAAAGGACATTTAGGGTGACAACAGTGGTCTAGAGTTTGACTTTAGAATGTTGTTTTGTATGGAAATTGTGAACATGTAATTCCCCTCCAGAACTCAACCATATTGTTGTTTTTCTAGATATGATGTCAAGAATATCCAAGATCCAGAAGAAGAGCAGCAGTAAACTCAGTCTTACAAAAAGAAAGAACAGAAGAGCTAAGTAGTATAATAGAGAAAAAGCTGATTAGCTGGTTATGGTTAACTGAACCAAACATAACAGGAGCTTCAGTAAATTCAGAAATGTAATGTTCAACTTAAGATATAACTGACAACAATTAGCTTCTCATACCAATATATGTAGACCCCCTATTCAGATCCTACACTTACATTAATTTCTCTTTTGTTTCCTAGATCCATATAATCCTTAATAGCTAAGCATTACATAAGAAACACCACGAAGTTTTTAGAGTTTGGTAAGCTGTTCTTCGAAGGCCACAGTCCAATAGAAGCCAAGGACCAAAAACAGGAAACTTCAATGGAAGAATCATTCCAATTTTTTGCTTTAAGCTTCTATTCTAAAGCTCATAAATCTTTCTAGTTATTTATAAAACAACTAGAAGTCGCTCTTTGTGTGACTCATGAGACCAAAGGCAATGGTTTGGAGATCAATGCTACCAAACAGACTTTCCAAGCTTTATCTTCATCTTTGAAAGCCTAAGAGATCTTTCAGGTTTGGGGGATCTAAAGGATCTTAGAAAGCCTAACAAAATGCCACCCAAGTTTTTCAAAAAAGCATCTATATGTTGGAAAATTAGAAGAATGCAAGGTACTTATCCGATGTAATTATATACTTCATTTGGGACTTCTTTTTTGGCATCTTCAATGTGCAGAAATTCTGCCCTAAATTTCCAAAAGAAATTTCCGCAACCTGGCTTAGGCTCTGGGATAAGAGGTAGAAAAAAGACAAAAATCATTTGGAGTTTTGATACCTTTTTGCAGTTTGCTGGACTGTTTGGAAGGAAATAAACAGGAACATATTTGAAGAAAAATTTAGATCAATGAGGAAATTGGTAGCAGATGTTTCACAAATGATTGCTGACTAGGTTCATGTGCATCAAGAATTCAAAAATGGAGAAAGGGAATACTTAGAGGAGAAGCTTTGGACATCATTGGATCTACATAGTATTGGATTAAATTGTATTCAATGCATTTTATGTTTTCAGCTTTCTTGTTTTGTTAAAAACGCTTCATGTGGTTGGTTGCACTCTTTTAGTATTTTTTATTTTAATAAAATTTCTCTTTTTATTATCAAAAAAAAATAGTTAAACTCATCAGAGACAATAGTCAATATAAAGTCAAGCCTTTTACGAACTTAACCTTTAATTTGATTATGAACTAGGGGAATTTTCATTTCAACCATGTTTTTTGATACTCTTTAATTGCTGACAAAATGGAAGGAACCACATAGAAAGCAGAATATTTTCATAGGTTTTCAAGACTTGGTTTAAGGATGTTTGTAGAAAAAAAAAATGAGATTTCCATCCTTCAATAATCAACCAGAACCTTTTCAAGGGTAAATGTTGATATTTGAAAAGTAATCCTCAAAGAAAAATTAAAAACTAAATACCTTTAATTTATTCAAATGATTCTTCCAATAAAGATGGTATCCCTCATATGCAACTGGAAACAGGGTGTGTATGGCAAGTATTAAGAGAGTTATCCCCTGAAAAAGAAAAAAGAAAAAAGACACAAGTCATTTAAATAGAATTGATTCATATAATGGATAGGTTCTGATTAACAGTCAGAAAAAATTGCATTTACACAATAAAATGGAATCCTATAGTCATCTCTACATTGTCATTTGAGGCACAAACTCCAGATGAGACAGTGTCCTTCCTCTAGTCTAGTTTTGACCATATGGATTATAAATGAAGTCTCATAGGTTTGGAAATAAATATACTATCTGTCAGATGAAAAATCAACTAGACATTCCCAACCATTAACGACCAAGAACTGTGATAGTCCATCTAGTTCCTGTCAGGAAACTTAGTCAGACCACAACAAACCATATTAATATCATCAAAATAGACTTTTGAACCAACAGTGTTTCAAACAGGCATATCATGACTGAGTCATGCTTGAATCCCATAAAAATGATTGAACTTAAACAACTAATATATTTATGAGTGATCTGTTGCAAATGGAAGGGTATAGAAGAGATAGGGGCAGGCCAAAACAGACATGGATTGAAAATAATGAAAGATAATTTCATGGCCCATAATTTAACAATGTATATGGCCGTGAATAGAGTTCAATGGCAGAACAGGATTCATGTAGCCGATCCCATATAGTTTGGACAAGTAATATATTTATGAGTGATCTGTTGCAAATGGAAGGGTATAGAAGAGATAGGGGCAAGCCGAAACAAACATGGATTGAAATAGTGAGAGATATGGCAGTGAATAGAGTTGAATGGCAGAACAGGATTCATGTAGCTGATCCCATATAGTTTGGACAAGGCTTGGTTGAGTTGAGTTGAATATATTTATAAGTGCTAATAGATATTCAACTGAATTAATCCCTAATCCCAACTAATTGGGATCGGCTTGCATGCACTAATTAATATATAGCTTAAAAGGCATTGCCCAATGATGGTCCAGACTTGGGAGGGGTGAACTGGATACAGACCAAACCTTTGTCATTGTTTACAATTACACAAAGTGGCCACTCTCAGACTTGAACCCCTGTTCTCATGCTTGTCAGACCAAGATTTTACCATTGCACCAAGCAATTCCCCCCTCCCCCAATAATTTAAAAGGGTATTTTGAAAATTTTTATGAAAAACAGTAAGATTCCAAAAAAAAAAACATTTCTTAAATGTCCAAAAAATCAACCACAACAACCTCATAAACAAGCGACTCGGTAGCAGTTAAGTATGGTAGCTGCCCAAGGAAGAAATACTTTCTATTATTGCAAGAGTATGTAGTAGTCTTGGCACACCATAAAGGCTTCTGCAAAAATTTAAATGGAAAATAAAAGGAGAGTTAATTAGCTATCCATATCAGTAACATTCCAGAAACTGGCACTGAACTTAGGAGAATAATATTGAGCACAGAAACATAAAATTCAAAGCCATGCATGTTGCTATATACAGAGAAAAACGCAATAAACCAGTAAATGGCATCTTTCAATATACACTACACTAGGCCCAGCACCAGTTTGCATATGAAAAAGTAATACAAGAAACCATAAAAATTCAACTGACCTCAAAGAAATTCAATACTATCAAGGCAAAAAGATTAAGAAACCAGAGGAAGTCAAACTTAATATAGATGAAGTAGAACTTTGCTCCACTCTCGAATCTTGAATGAAGAACTTCCACAGGTAAGCCAATACCATCTTCAGCCTGAAATAAATAAATAAATAAATACACTTCTTACTTATTTGATTGTGGTCTGTACAAGAACCAGAATGACTTGCTACAACTTAAGAAAACAACAATTATTTCAGAAGATGATCTAGGAGCAGGGAGATTGCAGTTAGGTCATGTCCAAAGGCCAAAAAATGTCTCGGAGCAAAGAACTTGATAAAGACTCATTACTAATTAGCATGGAAAAATTGGAGAATATCAAATTTGTGAAATGCATTGCTGCATTCACTTAACAATCAGCATAAACAATTAGATGGATGAAAAACAGACGGGAGTTTTTTTTGTTTTTTGTCTTATCCTGTGCAATTACTGCACATAGACTTGTAATCAGTACTATGGAAACACAATATATTTGACCTTTTTTCCTCAAAAAAAAAAAAGTATCCACAACCAGTATAACCAAAACACAACCTTTGTACAGTTTCAACTATTATTTTTCTGTTGAAAGGTAACAAAATTCATCACCTAAAGAAACAAAAATAGAGGCATGAAAGAATAAAAAAGAACCAAAAAAAGAAAAGGGAGAAGAAAAGATAATACTTAAGCCCTGACAGCACCTTCCTATAAAAAGATATTTAATGCAGCATCCCACTTGAACCCCAACTCAGACGACCAGAGATACCAAATAAACCAAACAGATATGGAAACCACACCCCTCAGACAAGATATCACAAAATGCCTGCCCTTTGAGAACCCATATAGGATCACCTACAACCAGTAAACAATCCAACCTCTTACCCTCCCCAACCACCAAACAGCCAATGTTTTATGGCCCTAACGTAATGACCCCTACTACCACAACTTCCTTTCTCTCTACCCATCTTAGGATTTCAACAACACATTGGGCATCGTTTACCCTCAGGATCATCATCATCTAATCCTTGTCCCAAGTCCTAATAATATAAGATCAGCTACATGAATCATAATTTGCTATTTCATTTTTCACTACTTCAACCCATGTCCTTTTTGATCTGCCCCTAGCTCTTCTATCCATTCAACTTGTAACAGATTTCTTCTTCTTATGGGTGTTATAGATGGCCTCTTCAATATGTTACCAAACCATCTTAGTCTACTTTCCTTCATTTTATCACCTATTAAATCTACTCCTAAATTCCTTCGAATAAATGATGTAGAGGTGCCTCATAAGTGTCATATCTAGGTGATATAGCTAACAATAGCTTTCTCAATGTGCAATTCATAACATAGTTTAAAATGTCCACATATTCCCTTATATTTCCATTTCCATGGGTATTGACACAATATACTACTGGAATCAACAAATTCCCTGTCAAAACTACTGGCATTATGTGGAATACATGAAATGGTATTATAACACAAGTTGGCAACATTATTATAGATGTGTGGAGTAGCAGTATTATTGTCTGCCTAATGGCCATGATCCTAGTTTTAGTAGTTTTTTCCAGACATAAATGATAGTTTTTGTTCATGTAATAGATTATTTGGTTGATCTATTAGAAACACCACTTTGTATGAGTTTTTAATTTTGCTTAAACTCACTCTACTATCTAGCTTTAACTCTTAAAGTTTACAAGACAACTTTGCAAGGTATGAATTTGTCTACTAACCTTAGTTTCTTAGCTTTATTAGATGGTTTGGACCAAGTTAATAATTTAAAAGGGTTTATCTATGCTTCTTTCATCATTGCATAAAATGCTATTCTATATGATTGTGTGTCTCACAATGATTACACCGTGTTTGTAATTTTTATGACATTTCTATACAACATTTCTGCCATGCTTTCTATGTTTGGATGACTAACATTTCAAATGTTGGTTCATAGCCCTTGGTTGGACTTCACAGTGCTTCCAATCTTTAAAACATTTGCGATATACAAAGGACCAGAGTCAACCTCTTCAGTTGTGAACCTTAAGAGTTTTCAGGATAATTGGTGAACAATTATGCTCACTAGGAAAAAAGCTAACAATTTTGTTTACACAATCTTAGATGCAGCATCATGGGTGAAGGTCTCAATAATCTCCATACATCAAAGTTGACAAATATTCTGCTCTTTGTTCATTCACTTATCCATGTGCTTACCAAAAACAGAAATGGAAGAGCATCAGGCAGAGAATACCAAGAGTCTCGTTAGAACTTAAACAGAGTGAACCAAGGCCAAAGAATAAAATAGCACCATAACCATCTGATTTGTAGCCATTGGCCTATGATCCACTTGAGAAGCATTACAACATCCAACAGTTCAAATTCGTATGCACTTCTTTTGACCTATATGACATAAGGCCTAGAAGGCAACCAAGAAAATACATTGCAATAACTCCTACATAATGTCCATCTGCTTCAATAATCAATACCAATGGAATACTAAGGCAGAGAACACCACCCCTTTCGGAAATAATTAGTTGCTGCAAAGGTATCAAATAACTAAGACAAGTAATCACACTACAACATGACAAACTATTGTAACTGTGTTAACCATGCATGCATCCTTTATCGATCTATAATTTCACAAACCAAATGATCATTACATCTTCCAATGATCTTGTAAGTCATAACAACACTCATGTTCCGGGGGTTTTATTTTTGTTTGTTAATCTTCAGTTCTCTGTCAAATTCCTCAAGATGGCATTTAATTGTAGTACAATGTCACCACCTTCAGCACCCGTCATCAACACTAAATTTCCTGACCGATCATAGAGGTTCTTTCTATAACCATTATCCACCTTTAGAGGATCTCCAGAATTTTCACCACTGAGCCCACAGAATTTAACATCCAGAACTGAAAACAATGATGTCTAGCTGCACAACACGACTCAGTTATAGAGCAAAAGCCCCCAGTGATCCAAACTGAATAAGAGTGAGAGAGAAACTAACCAGATCTACAAGTGCTGCCGCTTTTTGATAACGTGAGCCATAAGTGATGGCATCAGACCTTCTGCGGAACACCTTTTGTCCCAACTGTTGGTCACTACTACTGCTTTCGCCACCAAGCAAAGGCTTCAGCATCTCTTCTCCTTCTTCTTCTTCTTCTTCTTCTTCTTCTTCTTCTTCGCTGTTGAATTCTGGTTAGGATAAGCAGGCTTAATAATTATGTCAGTGAACGAAGCGGGAGAAGGATGTGAAGTAAGAAATAATCAAAGGACCGCTTTAACAAAAAGATCCAAGTCGTCGGTTAAGATTCAAGAGTTCTGTGAAAACGGAAGTGTACGATCAATGCCACCTGTTTTGACTGCAAATTATGGATGGATCATCGCATTAGTGATAATGGTTAAAAGCCGATTTAATGTCCAGCGTTGTATTTATTAAATACGAAAAGGACGAAGAATTTAATGACGTCTAATGGCAATATCCAAAGCATCCCCTGTTTGTATAGACTAATAGAATATAGTTGTCTGACTTCTCGCCACGCCCTTTCGATTTTTTTGATTTTCTATTATACAACACGCAACACTTAGTTTGGAAAAATCTATTCTAACGGCCCGTTTGGTTAGAGGGAATAGCTAATAGGGGTCTCGAATCAGAATTTCGTGACCCCACAAAATTAGAATTCCATTCCCATTCTGGGTTAAGGTTCGAAGTGACATAGGGGTGGCCACGAGTTTAGCTTTTCACAAGCTATTTGAGCTCAGCTTAGTTCGGTTTAAACCTAGTTTTGAATCGATCTCGAGCCTAATTTATAGTTATATTTGCTAATTAAGTCGAGCTTGAGCCTAATAAAGCTCGGCTCATGAAGTTCGCAAGCCTAATCGAGCTTCTACATATATCTATATAAGTATACATACATATAAAAAATAATAAATATAAAAACATTATACATATAGAAAAATATGTATACAATAAAAATGTTATTAATATATATATATATATATATATATATAATATTTTGTTTTTATATATAATAATAACAATAACTAATTATTATAATTCTTAATATTTTAAATATCAAATAACAATAATTTTTAAATATAATTTTTTTATTTTTATAAAGCATTTAGCTCGTAGTCAAGCTCAAGCTTATGAGCTTTTGACTCAAGCCAAACTTGAACTCAAGTCTCTAGCTCAAACCGAGCTTGAGCTCGAGCACCATACTTTCTTGGCAAGCCGAGCTCAAATAGCTAGCTACTCGGCTCAACTCGGCTCAAATCCACGTATCGGTACACTTCTATGCATCCACAAAGGTGCATTGCTACTTTATACAATGCATGGTTTTCAAAACCGAACCAAACCAAACGGCCAGACTAGAAAAACTGGGAATCGGTGACCGGTTCCGTTTTTCCCCAAAACTGGATTTTTACCAAAAACTGTTGATTTTGGTCAGCAAACCGCTGACCCGGGCGGTTAACCACTTGAACAGTTTTGACCTTTTTTTTTGTCAGAACAGGCTAACCGTTCGACCCGGCAACCAAACCCCTGACCGGTTCGTTCTCCCGGTTGATTTTAAAAACCTTGATACAATGCGTTTTTTATTTTTTGTTTTCTCAAAATTTCATTTTTATAAATATTTTATATTATTTAATAAATAAAATAAATAGATTTATGAAAACACCTTTAAATAGGTGTATCAAAACCTTGCCAATATGATACAGTATGCCCAATATGTATCAATACTTTGAACCCTATGGCACTCCCTCAATTGAACCATTTCCCTTCCCTCCTTTGGAATGAAATCCTATTCCAATTGATTTTAATTCATGTCTGAACCAAATAGATTTTGGGAATAGATCATTTTGACTCCAGTTCAAGGGATTGCAATTCCGATTCCAAGTATGTCCTAAGTTCTAGCTTTTTCTTTTTTCTTTTCGAGAAAGACCCTAAGTTATAGTTCCCTTTTTACACCTCGTTCTTGAAATATTTGTTGTATACTCGTATCTCCATTGAAAATGATGGAATAGATTGAATTTCATTTGCATTGGTGTAAATGCATAGGAATGCAAATGAACAAAGTGTGAATCTTACTTTTGTTTGAGATTTGAACTTAATTTGTTTGCTTGTAAGAAGTAAAATAGTGCCTATGAACATTGTTTTCAAACCCGAACTGGATGGGATGGTCATACTAGAAAATTGGGAACCAATCACTTGACTGGTTCTATTTAACCGCAAAATTGTCTTTTGGCCAAAAATCATTGATTTGGTAAGCAAACCACTGACCTAGGTGATTGAGTTGTCGAACTGTCAAATTGGACAACGGTTTTTGGCCGTTCTTTTTTGTATTTATTTTATTTTTTTTTTGTCAGAGTGGGCCATCCATTTAAACTGGACGATCAGACCGTTCGACTCAGGAACCGAACCTACAACGATTCCCTATCCGGTCTGATTTTAAAAACTTTGCCAATGAAAGACAAATGAGGTAGGGGAGGGAGGTTATTTATTTGGGGGGGGAGTAAGGTAACAAGAAAATTGATATGAGACCCACTTTACATAAGAGAATATCAAGGTAGGAGGAAGTGGTGCAAATTTGCACTAACAATTGATATAACGAGACAAAGAGTACAAATTTTGCATCAGATAAAAATACAAGCTATAGGATCAGTTTGGAAAGAGTGCAAATTTATATATGTTAAAGTGAAAAACCTTATATGTGGTATTTCTAAATCTTGTAATTTTACTGTCCATTGTGTGCACTATTCCCATACTGAATCAATTGGAAAGAGTATAAATACAAATATGTATAATGCAAAGCCTTGTATAGTTGTATTCTGTATTTCTAAGCCAAGTCATTGGAAGAAGTACAAATACAAATATGTACAGTATAAATACATACAAAATAATACAAAATACATTGTTTGCACTCTCCATATTTATATTTATACTCCTTTCAAACCGAGCCATAATCTCAAACAAGTCGATGCAAAACTTAACTAGGTGCAAAATTTATATCTAATTCAAATCTGCATTGCAACCAAGTGCAGCCTAAATAGTTCTGAAATCCTAACTTGTAGACTTGTAGTAAAAGAGAATAATAATAATAATAACCTGACAATTCAGAAGTTCCCTTTCCGATGTGAACAAGAACTATAAATTGTTGAAATTATAAGCCATGGTCACTTCTTAATAGCAACTATTTTGAAAATTATGGGTGGGAAGAGATGATTTTTGGATTAATCACGGAGATGGAAGGAAAAAGGGGGTTTCTATTTGTCCTTTTGTAGAATGTGTTCAAACCTTAGAGTTGGGAAATTTTAATCATCCTAGTGTATCCTTGTCTAAATGGGTCTTCTCCTAAATAAGCAAAATACCCAATAAGGTCATCTTATATCTCTAGAATAAATAAATTATGCGTAAGTATACAATATATATAAATCTATGTGTGGAATCTTTCTTGACTAAAATGTCCACATTTGTTATTAAGTCCATCTCTAATTATGAAGGTTGAAAATATAATTAACTTTAATTAATGATTTTCACCTCATTTAATTCCCTCTAATTAACTCTTGTATTTAAGGTATTAACTCCTATTCTCCTTTATTAAATCTCATATTTAAGTTATTTTTCACTAATCTCATATTTAAGTTATCAAATCTCTCTATACTCGATACTTTTTAATAATACAAACCTATATATTTTAAACTTACTCAAAAATGAAATATTTTTTTATCCAAGTGATGGCTAAGCAATTCAACTATCCAAATCAAACTAGCCAACCCATGTAATCATAGATAATAAAAAAATATAAATAGAAATAAATATAGAAATTTACAAAATGTAGAAAAAATACACATTTATGATATTTTTTATTAATCAGATTAAAAAAAAAAACAAGTGTAATAAACAAGAATATTTTTATTGATGAAAATGAAAATATAGAAAATTATAAAAAAAAGTAAAAAAATAGACACATTTATGATTTTTTAATAAATCAAATTAAAAACAAATGTAATAAACAAGAATAATTTTATTGACGATGAAAATGAAATACATGATCTAAAACAAACCAAAAAGTTAAATTATTCTTCTGTTTAGTGGAAATCAATAGTTCAACTTTTGGGTAAAAGTTGTCAACATTTAATGTCATAATTAAATAATAAAAATTAATAAAATATAAAAACACAAATAAAAGAAGTACATAAATTTTACAAAAACAATATTTTGGCACATGTATAATATCCTATATTTATCATATTAAATAAAAAATAAGTGTAAATAACAATATTATTTTTACACACAGAAAAAATATAGAAAAAATTGAACGCATCTATAACTTCATATTTATACTACTATTAAAAATATGAATAAGATTATGGAATTTTCTTTAGACTAAAAGATCCATTTTTTTAATTTAATCCGTATTTAATTTGTGACGTTTAAAATGTAGTTTGAACTACAATTTTGACCTTATTCAATTCCCTCTCTTTAAATCTTACATTTTTTTTTGACAAATGTAAAAAAAAAAAAACACTAGGAAGATAAATCATTATAAAAAGAAGAGTCTAGCCAAGTGGGTAGGTCTGTCAATGATACCCAAAACTTTTAGCCTAATATGAGGTACTTACATAATCAGATTTGGATTTTGCAATCTGCATCCGGTTAATAGTGAAAATAATATATGTATATATATATATATATATATATATTATATGAATTTTATTTAAAATTTTGGATATATTATTCCTATCATTATCATCACCTAGGACTGCCACGTGCACACTTACTAGTATAATAAAGAAAATGCATCCTAATAAGGTCTTCACCCCTAATTTCCTTACACCTGTATTGGATGATGATCAAATTCAATGAATCTACTTTGTGCTTTTCAAAAAAAAAAAGTAATAATACAAATAAATATTCTTCTAAGATTTATCAATTAGTAAGATATTAGAGAGGATTAGTTATTAATTGAGGGATCCAATTGGTTCTTGTACATTTTAGTAGGTGAAAAGACATGGTACAAGAATAACTTTGACCAATCAAAGCCCACTCGTGAATTTTGATAAATACCATCTAATTGGTTACCACATTTCTGATACTGGTTAATTGGTCACAAGTTTTTGGGATATGATATCTTTTCGGTATTATAGTCGAATCCCTTTTATAACTTTTATAATTAGAAAACATGTACTCTCTTTTACTATTAATTAGGTCTTTTCTTTGTTAATAAAATACGGAAACAATAAGAAAAAAAAAGAATAAAACAGAGAGAACGAGAAACCCTAAAGGAATAAAAACCCAACAAAATAAAAAGAAAGGAATCATGAAACAGTATACATTTATTTTTATTTCAAATTTTACTTTATTTTATTTAATTGCAGTACAAAGTAAAATAAGAAATGAAGCAGAAAAAAATCCAAAACAAAATTAAACAAAACTCTGAAATTCTTCATTCGCACTGCCATCCATTCTCTCCAAAGAGTCCAAGGTTCAAATTTCAAACAAATTATTTTCAATTCATTATCTGCATTAGTTGGGAGTTGGGAGGGAGAGTTGGGGGCAATGCGCTAGAAAGTGTCAGAATGTACATCATACAGTGTAAGTCAATAGTGATAACATGGAGGGCCCATGACCACATGTTGAGCCTTCTCGTTCTTATCTCCACAAACTCAAAGGATAACCAATCTACGTCTCCTGTACTTCAGACAGTGGCAGACCAATGGGCTATAAACAAAATCGTGCACAAAAGGTTACGAGATTTTTTTTGGATTATGGCTGATAAGGGTAATTTTTGCATCGTATAATCAATAAAAATAATATTTTTAAATTTTAACATAACTTTTAGAATAAAATATATTTTTTAAATAAAAATATAAAAAAATGAGTAAAAATATTGTTCATCTCCCTTCTTCCTTCAGTTATAATCCCTTTTTTTTCTTGAAAATCAACCGTCCGTAAGACACTTCGGATCTTCACAATTAACGAGAGAGAAGTTAATTTCCCGTGCTTCTCGCTATGAATGAGGGAGGTCTTGACCTTCCTCGATGTGGTCTTCACTGCAATGTTCGGTGCTGCAACTGATTCGGTGTTCCTATGACGGAGAAAGATGGGCGTGTCAACGGAATTCATCAGAGTTTTACACAAAACAGGAAAAAGAGTTCAAATAGAACTCAACAGATCAATGCCATCTTATGGTAACATACAATGGTGTTCGATTCAAACTGGAATTCTGGGTCGAGTTAATGTCTCTTGAAGCTCCCATTGTGTTATCCTTATCATTCTGCCATCTGTGGAGATATTCGATACTGGAGAACAAAACGAGGAAGCCCGGGTCTGATTCAGTTGCGGAAACAGGGAAGAAAAGGGGAAGAAGAAGACGAACGAAGAAGAGAAGGAGAGGAAAAGAGGGGGGAAGAAGAAGGGGAAGGAGGAAAATAAGAGAAGGGGACGGTGGGCTGAGCTTGTTTGATTCTGGTTCGTCGACTGTGGAGAATAAGCGATGGGGAGAAACAAAAGAAAGGAGGAGGATGACGAGAAGAAAAATGGGGAAAAGATAAAACGATGGAGGTAAAGCAGTAGGGCTTTGGAGAATGAATCCAATTCTTGCGCTAGGTTCTTATTAAAGGGGAAAGAAAATGAGAAGGAAATAAATCTTGTACAATGTTATAAATAATGCAAATAATCTTTTATCATGAATTAGCTGTCATCGGAAGTAGTTATCTGAAGCAAGAAGGAAATGAACAGTATTTTACCTTTTTTTTATATTTTTTAAAAGGTTACTTTATTTTAGAAATTATAATGATAAAGTTGCCCCCCCCTCCCCCACACAAATATTCTTGGATCCACATGTATTGTGGGGCACCAGTGTGAATTCATCATTTGGGATGATGAAGACTTTTTTATTTTATTTTTTTCTTGATTTATTAAAGATCTGTTTGGTTTATAATCAGAATTAGAATCAAAATGGTCTATTCTCATGATTTATTTGATTCAAACAAAAATGAAAATGAAAATTGAAATATATAAGAATGATATTTCATTCTCAAAAGAGGGAGAGAAACGAGATAATGATCATTCCACCAGAAATAGAAAGGGAATTCTAATTCTATCCAATCAAACAATTGAAATTGAAATAACTCCTATTCTTACGAACCAAGCAGGGCCTAAAAGATTTATGTGATCAACCTTACTAAACGACAGGTGAGATGGAAGCTTTTAAAAAAGTTGTTTTGTTTGCACGTAAAAATAAGAAAAGGGGTCAATTTTACGCGGTCTCGAATCGGAAAAGCTTTTAGGCTCAGTTTGGAACAGTACAAATACAACGATTGGAAATTCCGGATAATGCAAAAGCAAAACCGCGTGTATGGTTGGTTGAACATGACATTGCTGTCCCTATCGTATTGAAGGCTGAAAGGGACAGAATGGAAACGGATTTGATACCGTTTCACATCTCGTAAAGCGGTGAAGGTATCCATGCATTAGGGAAATTTTCGATTAGTACCCTCTTATTTTTGTGTCATTTAATTTATCCTTTGAGTGTCATTTAATTTTTTTTATCAACCATCTAAAAGTTAATAAAAATATTAACAATCCCAAGTCCTTGCTTCTTTCATTCAAGAAAGTTGGGGTTATGTTTGAGTGGGCATTTTGGTGACCCCAATTTTCTCGAATAGATGTTTGGTTTAAAATATCGATATGATACGTCCCGTATCGGGTGTATCGCATCGTATCTTTTGAAAAAGATACGCTCCAAAATGCTTGTTTCCAGGGTTTCAAAACCTCAACTTTTTTTAATAATAAAAAACATCATTTTAGCTTCCCAAAAAACCAAAATTTGAAAAAAAAACTAAAAAAAAAAAAGAGTTTCGGTCATTTCTAAGTACCAATACGATACTATCGATATGCGTATCATATCAATACTTTGAACCTTGAATATAAGAGGCAAGGATTTGGGACTATTAATTTTTTTTTTTTTTTTGTCAATGTTTGGATAATTGATAAAGAAAATTAGATGACACTCGAATGGTAGTTTGTGTCTTTTTTAAAATGTCACTTAACGGCTGATTAAGAGCTAGTTAATGACAAGTACTAAATTTTCACGTTTTGAAAGTTCAGATACTGAATTGTTGCATTTTAAAGTTCGAGGACCAAAGTGACACTAGACCCAAAGTACAAAGTACTAATCTGGAATTTTCCCTTAGAATAAATGATTTTGCATTGGAATCATTTCCTTTTGGTACCCAAGGCCGGGCCCTTATGAATCGCTAATCAATAATGCTAGGGGACTAGATTTTTTTTTTTTTTTGTAAACTGCTAGGGGCCTAGATCATTCATCATTGTTCTTTGTTTTAATTAATCATATAGTATTTTATTGAACAATTTGGATATTGATATGAATATAGATATTTATTGAGAATGAGCTAAAAATATAAAAACACTTGGATATACTAAGAAAATTTATATGAATTCTATAAATATATTAATAATACTAAATTTAATATCAAATTAGCCATAAATTATGTATAAATACATATGAAATATATATCTTATGGTATATATGAAGTGATACATTACAATTAATATAGTAGGATGCATAGATATCATATAATTTTATTGATAATACATCAATCAAGAGTCAAAGAAACATTATAAGATTTTTAAATTAATAAATGCACAAAGCTGTTATAATTTTATTTTCTATTTAAGTCTAAGGCACAAAACATAAGAAACCATTATATTTGAATTATTATATGAATTATTTTATATTTTACTATTTTTAATTTTTACCATTAACAAAATGGTCAATTAAAAAAAATTAATTTTCAAATGTTTGGTAAATAAAATTTTTATTTTTGTAAATAAAAAATATATTATTATAAAATGCAAATTAAAATATCAATTAATAATTTACAAAAAATGTATAATCTTAGCTTAAAATATATCAAATCTATTAAAATTTCAATGATACATATCATATGAAAATTTATAAACTTTAATTACTAAAATAGTTATTCCATTATTAATATTTTATTTCTTTAAATTTTCTGAAATATAAAATCAACTTTTTGATATAAATGTAGATTAGTGGATTTGATAAATTCAATTTATAGTATATTCTCTAATATTTTGTAAATAATAAATGTGTTGTTATTTAATGGAAATTAAAATACTAATAATAATTGATAAAAATTTTAATTTGATATTAACTAATTTATTTATTTAGATTGCACATGAGACATTAAAGTTAAAATTTTAATTTATTTCTTTTATTATCATAAAGTGAAAGGTGACTTAGTGGCTAATGACACATTTAAATATTGGGCGCTAGGTGACTTGAAATCAAATTTTACTTGCTCCTCTTTTTTAAATGGGTTCGACTATGATATGGAAAAGATATGATATATGAAAAACTTCTAACAAGTCAACTGAAATTATAAACGTGGTAGCCAATCAGGTGTTATTTATCAAAATTCATGGGTGGGTTTTGATTGGCCAAAACTCTTTCCATACCATATCTTTTCCACATCATAGATTTTCCCTTTTTAAATAGGGAGTCAAATATGTGTGTTGTATGATACACCTCTGATACGGGATATACCTCCAATCCTACTGTGTCCTATATCATGGATAATTTTGGCATTTTAAGCCCCAAATTAAAAGGTGAAATTAGACTGGTATCTTATATTTTGGACTAGTGACACTTAGCCCTTAAACTTTCATTTGCAACAAAGGCCCACCTTGAACTTTTAGATTTCAATGCATAGCCTATCTCCCAAACCCATAAACCTCTCAACCCAGGTGCAAGTAGGGTTCAATCCCAAGTTTACGCACAATTAGAAGAAATCAATGAGGGGTTCACTACAAATTTGAACGAGGGGTATTTCTTGTACTGCACACTAAAAGTTTATCTTTGCCAAATTGCCATTTCAACTACCATCCCTGTTCAACAGTACCAATTGGCTTAGCTGGTAAGAAAGTTGGTGGATGTAATTTCCATGGAGCCCGATCTCCCACAAGCAAAAACTCTGCACATGTAAAATTGAGAATATATCTCGTACATGTATGTTAAATTCATGGAGAAATATTTCCAATGTATCACTGGATTCCCATGCTTTAAGAGTATGCAAGGAAATCTTGAGGGGTTTTCAATAGATTCCAACACAATGTATTCACTCCTGTATACTACTAAAACGTTTCTTTTAACTAGAAATTAAAAGTCTTATTGTTCAACATTGTAGAATCTAGTGAATATTAATATTCATGTGTGCATGATAAAGAGGTGTCCCTATGACTTTTCAAAATGTAAAGTGATAAAAATATGAGGAAACTAACCAATTTTAAAAACATATTGATTAACTTCAGATATCATACGCTCTAGCTTGAATGGCATGGTTTTAACCATTAAAATATTAGTATATTACATCATCCGAAACGCATTTGCATCAGGACTTCTCAAGCCAAAAAAAAGACTTGTTCTTGGAAGGAAAAATATATGATGCCAGAAAGAGGGAGGGAAAGCATCTGACCAATCAAACCCCCCTCCCCCGTTGAATTTTATGTCTTTCCGGAATCATAGCCCAACAAGTGTTGAATCTAATATTCCTTGTTTCTAGCCTTCAATTTTAACGGTCTAATGCCACCACTCAAATCATAGTAGTTGGAGAGATAAGTAGGTCATGCAACCTATTCAATAACTAGTGAAAACGTTTAAGACAAAATGAAAATGAAAATGGGACAATTTCTTTTAATCATGGTTTTGAAAACCGGACCAGATCAGATGATCGAACTGATTGACCCAGGAATCGGTCAGGTAACTGGTTCTATTTCACCCTAAAACTGTTCATGGGCTAAAACTGCTGATTTAGTTAGCAACTCATCACTGACTCAGGTGGTCAAACTATTGACCCAGACAATGGTTTTTGACTGTTTCTTTATTTTATCTATTTTTTAAATTATCTTTAATCAGAACTGACAATCCATTTAAACTGAACGACCAAAATATATAACCCGAAAACTGATGATCAGAATGGTTCCATTTCAATATAGATATTGTTAAGCAGTTGTCTTATTTAAAGCATTTACCTTTGTTAGGATTTAATAATGGCTTAGGAGTTGCAGGGGCATGCACCAACTTGTTCTGGATTCAGAGTCCAATGTCCTAACAACTAGACCAAGGAACCGTGATTTGATAATGTTTGTCCTCATTTGTTATTATTTTATATTCTAAACAATAGCCATAACCAACGGGCAATGGCATGACGTGCAATGTAGAATCAAAATCAATATTTAAAAAACTGACCCAGAGGTTGAACTGTTTTTGCCTCCGGGTGTATAAATGTGTTTTAGATATGTTACATGTATTTTTATATTTAATTTATATTTTTTTGCTCTATTATTAATTTTTTATTTATAAAAATATTAAAAATTACAATTTGAGGCCAAAAGGGATTTTTTTATGAAAATAGCGGGGCAAGGTGCTTACGATACCTTGGGACGCATAGATCTTGAAAAGTTACCCAAAATCAAAAGAAAAAATCAAAAGAAAAAAAAAAACCAAAAATCACCCTAATCAAATATTGGAGATTCAGAGTACAAAATTATGGCCTTCAAAAGTTTGCATATATTGAGTGTACAACCCACAACCCAATGACCGGGTCGAATAATTCTTGACCAAGTCAACAATTTTTTATCATCTAATGGGTCTTATCTAATGGGTCTTGACTAACCAGACGTAGAATCCTGACCAAATAACGGTCTGAATGGTTCGACTGGCCGGGTCAAGAATCAACTAAGAAAAACGGCAGAACTTATTTATGCGCCTCTTATAAATCGAGTAGGAAGAGATACCAGGAAGACTGGAGTCCTGAATTTGTTGGTTTTCTTTAATGTGCGTGTAAAGCGCGTATATGTGAGGAGCAGATCCGGTCTATATGAGGTGGTCACATGAATACTGTTTTGCCATTCCTTTCTATCATCATTAATAAAATGTAGAACGTCCCTTCCGAGGGGCAAGGGCCGCACTAGCATGAGCACAGAGACATATATCCAAATTATATCTAAGCCTTGTCCCAATTACCATTTACATGATATCCTGTTTCGTCATTCCGCTCTGCCATCATTAATAAGGTCACATGCCTAGAGAGGGATCAGGGAAGCACTAGCATAAGCATGAAAAGACAAATATACCCAAATAACAGTATAAATGATGGAATTATTGGATTGGCTGTGTTTGATTTGAAAGAAAAAGATAGGAAAAGGAAGGGAAAAGCAAGGAAACCTAATACAAGGTTTGTACAGGTTTCATTAAGTTTCCTTCCTTACCCTACCTTTTCTTTCAATCAAACACAGCCTTAGATCATCATACTCTCATGACTGTTGGCTACAGTCTACAGCTGACAGGTTTTCAGCAAGAACAGCAGATTATTTCCTTATAGAAGAGGAGGAAGACGATCCTAAAAGCAAAGGCTTCTATTGAAAATTATTTACAACGTGTTCAGACTAGTGTTAGACATGAAGGGAAGCATTCAAAAATCCGTTACATGACAAGTACAGGGAAGGTGGGCCGAGATGAAGACATGATTACATTTTTTCCATCCATGAAGTTGATAGAAACAAAGATGGAACCCACCTCTGCGGATTTCACACTAAGAACGTTTGTCAGTGGAATTGAAGCTGCAGCCTCTCTACTCTAGTTTTCTACACCTAGTTCCATTTTTAAACCTGCAAAATAACATCATTTTCCTGTCAGAGAGTACTGCAGTTAATAACAATGGAGCAACACCATAATACATGCATATGTGGTCAGAAAAGATCTAATATTCTCTTATAAAAGATGAAAAATGATGGATGGTTAAACAAAATGAGCAATTATTCACTACTTCCATATATTCCTTGAACACTCAGACTAGGATTTTTTATATAAAAAACAAGGTGCATTCTGTGGTTTAGAGCTATGCTAGTGACATTTAAGCATCAAGCTAGTCCAGCAAGTAGATTGACCGTTCGGGCGGGCCGGGGTTGACTGACCACAGCTTTCATCATGTTTCCAGAAGCATAGATTTCTCGTTCAAAATAAAGGTGGGCTCTGCAACTGATGCAACTCGAGAAAAAAACTCACACATATATGTATATGTGCATGCTCAAAAGCAATCTCTTTGTTCCTTTCCCCACCTTAGAACCGTAACCCCAGCCTATCCTCAACAGCAAAACCAGATCTATGACGATAATCAGAGAACCACCAAGATGTTGCCCACATCCAGTACTTCTTGATTGCCAGCACCCCTCATATAAGGAGCAATAACTGTATTAGAAAGATCACCTGCAAAGCTTTCTCTACCATTAAAGACCTCACTTTCCTTCAAGGCAGCTATGCCTTCTACCTTTCTAAATTTTCAACTGTTTAGAGAATGTGTGTGTGCGTGTGTGTGTGTGTGTGTGTGTGTGTGTGTGCATGCTTCATTAAAGGGTCATTGCTTGGTATAATAGCAAAATTCTAAGCTGGCAAGTGTGAGAACACGTGTTTGAGTTTTACCCCTCCCAAGACCCCAGATAGCTGGCATTTGTGAGATTCCGACTTCGACTTCCACTCCTCCCAAGATCCCAGATAGCTGGGACCAACATTGGGTAATGGCCTTTTGATGCAATATTTTTACTATTTCTAATTAAGTTAAACATAACTTTATTTGGTCTTCAACTATTATAAAAGGGCAAACCAGTACACAAGGCTCCCACCAATGTGAGGTCTGGGAAAGAACAGATGTACACAGCCTTACCCCTTCACATACATAGAGGCTATTCCAAGATTTGAACCCTGGTCACCCAGGTCACAATGGAGCAAACCAACCATTGCGCCAAGGTCCACCCTCACCTTCAACTGCCATGGAAAACCTAACTGGATAAGTTTTATAGATGCAAATATAAACTGAAACAATATATAGTCTTTATTCACCATGTATTACAAAAGGTGTAGCTCCTTGACCCAAATACATTTTTCAGCGCAAAGGCCCCATTCCATTGCCTGCCTATTGACTCCTCCATGAGCTAGAGAATCAGCAAGTGAGTCTGCAGATCTTGGAGTCTAATGAAAATTAGCTCCCAATGTGTGCTAAAGATGGTCCTCTCTCTTTAAAGCCCTTAATCCCAATGAAATCATCTTCCCTGATACTTCCCGTACAGGAAATCTGACTTGGTCTTAACTCTCCCAAAATAAGAGCTTTTTTGGCAGGGAAGGGATGCACTTGAAGCTCAAGACTAATAACCTGCGATGTGCCATTGCAAAATATCAACTTGGCCATTATCATTTTTATGATCTACTGTTTTGAATCAGGTATTTATTGTCATTGCCCTATTTGATGCCAATTCATCTCCTCCAGATGAGATTCTTCTGCAATTTGAGAGGTCCCTTTCCTCATCTCCCACTAATGTGGTATAAAAGCAACCTTGCTTTGATCTGTTTGGGAGGAGGGGGATGCCATGATTTCTAAGGATGATGTGATGAGGGTGGTCTTGAGTGTTCATTCTGAAACTAGACAACTTTGTTTTGGAAAACACAAAATAAGTTTTATTAATAAATGAGCAAAGAGGAGATACAAGCAATGTTATCAAAGCATCAACTAGTTAGTTAAGACTATCACTGTTATGGTGGTTCAGTGGGTTAAATACTTAGTTGTTGGCTGGTTTTTCAATGGAATTATGAGAAATTGGAAAGAAGTGGCTTGTTCAGATCGACATAAGACTGTTACAAGTGCTGTACTCCCATTTGGTCCCCACCACCCCAGGGCTTCACTAAGCTAAATTTTGATGGGGAGTAGAACAAGCAATCCGGGTCCTTGAGGAATTGGCGGTGATTTCAGGAATGAGGAGGGAAATATTATTGGTCTGTTTTCAGTGCCAATAGGTGTAGGGGATTCTTTGAGGGCTGAGGTTTTGGCCATGATGGAAAGGCTGTAAAGAGCCAAACAATATGCACATTAGTAAGTTGGTTATAGATGGAAATTCAAAGCTGGTGGTGGGTTAGCTACAAAAGGAAGAAGTCAGGCTGTATAAATATAACAGTAAAAAAAGAAGTTTAAATGTGTGACACAAGGCATGGATGTGAGAGTACACTTTTTTTCTTTTTTGATAGGAAACGTTAACTTTCATTAATCCTTAAGGAGACTTAGTACAACTGTCACCTTCATAATCAAGGTGACCCTTCAACATAAAAGTAAATTACAAACATGCCCAGAAAAGGTTTTCCCTGCTAACTCCTTGCTTTGACAAAGTATCGGCTATTGCATTGGCTGATCTCCTAGCCCATTTAAAGCAGACTTCAAGCTCCCATGTCAGGTGCATAATTTCCATTATAGGTTGTCTAAGGGACCAGGTGCCAAATTGTTTGTTTGCATCCAGCTTATTACCAACTTTGAATCTCCCTCCACTTCCAATTGTTGAAAGCCCAGTTGTTTAGCCAGTTTGAGCCTCTGTACTAGTGCCAAAACTTCTGCTCTAAGAGAATCCCCCAAACCTATTGGGCCAGAAAACAGGGCCAGGACTCTTCCTTCCCCATCTCCAAAGACACCCCCAACAATTTCAGCCAATGTACAACCTTGATTGTGATCCCTTCTATGAGTTCATGTGTAGTTTTTTCTTGCCCTCGAAAGATTATGTTTTTTCACTCTTCCCACACTGTCCAAATAACTGCTGCCCTCGTTGTTCTCAACATCACCCTTCTCTTATCTTTGGTTGACGGAAAAGGCTAAATTCAAAAAGATCCACCACGCTTATAGGAGGAATCCACCTGCACCCAAAGAGAGAGGAGAACCAATCCCAAATAAGAGTAACAAAAGGACATGGGACTAGTAGATGATTTACCGTCTCACCACTCTTCAAGCAAAGGCTACAAACATGAGGGGATAAACACCAATTTGGTCGTTTTCTCTTAAGCATATCCGAGGTGTTTATTTTTTGGAGAACCACTTCCCGACAAAAGGTGAGGCCTTTGGGGGTACAGGAGCACACCACACTTCTTTTACAGCAAAGTGTAAACCAAATTGGAAGAGTGCATTAAAGCATTGAAGAAAGAAGAGCACAAAAAGCAACCAGAGGAATCTTCTAACCAAATTCTACTATCAAGACAAGATTGGTCCAAAAACACTAAGTTTAGAAGAGAGAAATGTTCATCTGCCAACCCTATTTCTAAATCCCTCAACCATCTCCTGAAACCCAAATCCCACAACTCTCCAGAGACATGAAAGGTAGAGATGATTTTAAATTTGTTCAAAGAAAGGGAGTAGAGGGTCAGAAACTTATCCTTAAGAAGATGGTCCCCCAATCCATGTGTCCTCCCAAAAAAGAACCTTATTACCCATGCAAGCATCATACCTGAATAAATGAGAAAGGCGGGCAAGATACCAACGATGTCTTTCCACTGGGAGGAACGAGAAGCCCTAGGGTCGAGACCAGCATCCCATCCATTAGTTGCCAATCCATGTATGTTTTCTATCACTCTATGCCATAAACTTTCTTGCTCCTTTGGAAATCTCCATAACCACTTCTCTAACAGTGTTGTGTTTCTTAATTGGACATTTCCAATTCCTAATCCCCCTTTGTCTTTTGTCCTAAAGACCACTTCCCACTTCACTAGATTATCCTTTTTTGAATCCCCATGTTCCCAAAGAAAATCTCTCATTACTTTTTCCATTTAATTTGCAACCTTAATAGGTACTTTGAAGGTAGACAAGTACATTGGCAAGTTTGCTAGTGTTGACTTAATAAAATGATTCTACCCCCTAATGAGATGTAATTCCTCTTCTACCCTACTAGTCTCTTTATGAGTCTTTCCAAGACTGGGTACCAAAAGCTTTCTGACTTTGGGTTTCCTTCCAGAGATAGCCCTAAGTACTTTAAAGGCCACTCGGTTGTCCCATAACCTAAAGTCCTAGCCAAGGAAGGCACTTGCTCATCTAGCCTATTAATCCCAGCCACACAACTTCTACTCCAATTTACTCTCAAATTAGAGACCTTTTCAAAACCTTCTACTAACAATTTTAGATTGGCAACTACTTCTTGCCTCCCTACTCTCAACCCACTGATGAGATTTCTGGAGTCAGCTATAGAGATCATAACACTCAACACATCCACTACTAAGGTGAAAAAGAAGGGGAGAGTGAGTCTCTTGGTCTCAAACCTCTCTTTGCGGGGAAAAAATCCATGGCTACCCCATTCACCAAAATAGAGTGGTGGCACGAAGACACACAACCTTTGACCCATCTACACCACCTTTTTCCAAAACCTCTATTTCTCAAAACTTCCATAAAAACACCCCAGTCTACCAAGTCATAAGCCTTTTCCAAGACAAGTTTGCAAATCAGCCCCTTTTCTCCTTTTCTTTTTCTATAATCGACACACTCATTGGCAATAAGGAAGTGACCAGTGATTTGTCCCCCAAACACAAATGCTCCCTGCTTTGGAGAAATCAGGTAAGGAAGTACCTTTTTAATTCTCAATGCTAACACCTTAGAGATGATCTTATACATGCTGCCCACCAAACTAATGGGTTTAAAATCCTTTGGGTGTCCTACATCCACCTTTTGGGAATCAAAGCTATAAATGTAGCGTTGGCACCCAAGTTAATCCTACCTCTCTCAAAGAATTCTAGAAACACCTCCATTAAGTCACCAATTATGATTTCCCAACAATCTTGGTAAAAGGCCATCGTGAAACCATCTAGACCCGGGGTTTTAGATCTTTCCATTGAAAAAACATCTTTCACTTCCTAATCTCAAAATTTCTTTCTAATTCTTCCATTAGTTCTCTACTCCCTGTTTGCCACTCAAAATAAAAAATGTCCTCTCTCATTCTACTTGGGCTGTCATAAATGGTTTTAAAATTATCCATAAAAGCTCTTGCTATCTCTTCCTCCCTTGTAAGCACTTCTCCATTCCATCCAACCTCTCCAAAGTGTTCTTACTCTTTCTTCCATTTGCCAAGGTATGAAAGAATTTGGTATTTCCATCCATAGTTGTCAAGGCGACGCCTAGGTGACTAAGCAGTTTTCCATGGTCGCCTCGCCCAAATGCCCCGGATTTTGTATACTAGGTGCTCGCTCAAAGACTTAAGCGGGCGCCTACATACATCTAATTTTTAATTTATTATTTTGATATTTTCTTAGATGTTTTATTCTTTTAAAATAAAACCGGTTACATGCTATCATTTTATTATTAAGACAACAATACAAAGCCATTTTCTTTTATTTATTCGTAACCTAAGGGTTTTTTTTCGGTTTGATTGGAGAGGAAGGAGAACCGAAGACTTCATGCCAGCCCAACTCCATCACACCTCAGCTTCAACAGGTAAGTTCTTCCAGCCCAACTTCAGTCATTTTTTGCTTTTTTTTTTTCGAAAAAACAGGGGCTCCGCCCCTATACTCCTCTCCGATAGTTACAATCCCTTTAAGAAAAAAAAACAGGGGCCTATACTCCTCCCTGCCCCTAATCCCCCATTTTTCTTCATCTTCTTCTTTCGCCCCTATACTCCTCTCCTCCCTTCCTAGTTCCTGCACTTTTTTTTTCCAATTAATAGTTAGTGTACATGCTTGCTAGTTATATGAAATTTATATTCATTTGAATGATTTATAGAGTTAATAGTTGGTGTACAGCTTGCTAGTTAGCACACAAAACCAATAAAATAGCTTAGAAAAGCATAGATAAAGTAAATACTCAAGAAAATTAACAGTTTAAAATTCCAAGCCTAGGCGCCCTGTGGTCACCTATCGCCTTGGCGCCTTGAAAACTATGTTTCCATCTCCCTCCTTTATCCATTTACATCTAGACTTTTGTCTCCAACTTTTTTCTTTTGATAAATACTTGTCTCCATTCCATCCAACCTCTCCAAAGTGTTATTACTGAATTTCTTGAATCCTTTTAGTAATCCATTCTATTCTTTCTTTCACTCTTTCAAACTCCTCTGTGTTCTACTCTTTGATCCTAGCTTTCAAAGCTTGTAGCTTTTTATAGAATCCATAGCCATTCCACTTGAACTCCACCTGATCTTCTTCCCACCATAGTTGTACTTTCTTTATAAACTCGGGATGAAGTAGCCATATGTTCTCAAACCGAAAAGGACAAGGCCCTTCTATTTTTTCTTGTGTGAGCCTAATTGAACAATGATCAAAGATTGGTCTAAGAAGAGCCCTTACTACCATTCCCCTCCAAGCATACTCTAGCTAGGGTTGGTTGCTTCATTCACAAATCTAATGACATTAAAATCACCCCCCAAACACCAAGGACCACTCCATAAACCCCTTATGGCTGTTAGTGCCTCCCAAAACTCCATAGGCCCCTTAATGCCCATTCTAACCCATCCTCTTTCCTAGTTAACTTCACTATGACAATAAAGTTGCCAACCAATTCTTCAATACATTCCATCTCCTCATTCTTCTAAATTGTTATAATGCCCCCCTAAGCTCCCCATGACTGTGCAAAATCCCAACTTAATCCTTTGGCTGATCACATACTCCTCACCCATCTTCTATCCACCTTTGCTAGTTTTGTTTCTTGAATTAAAACAATATCGGGTTTCTCTTTCCCTAAAAACTTCACTAATCACCCTTCTTTTTCTTTTGACTTCCCAAACCCCTTACATTCCAACTGGTTATCTTCATAGGAAACAACATAAGTCAAGACCCTAAGGTTATCTTAAACTAATCCATTTTTCTTTCCTTTCTCCTTGTACCTCCTTTTTCATAGTCAACTCCACATCTCAGCCTCTCCACCTCACTCATCGTCTTTTTTTCTTTTCAGTGTCTCTATCTCCTCTTTTATTGGATCATTTCTTTGCCCCTCTCCCACCCCTTTCTACTACTGCTTTTTCTTGTTCTTTCTTTTTGCCTTTTTAGCCCCCACCCCAATCTTTCTACCTTCTTAATCCTTCTTCAAAGATAAAAGATTTGGATGAAAGAATGGTAGGATCCATCTAATGGACGCCATAAAGGTTGCGGAATGGGTGGGCGAATTTCAAAAATTTCCTACCTTCTCTCAACTGGGAATCATATTCCCTGAATTTAGAAGACAATATTCAAGGATCCTACTTGAACCATAATCAAACCAGATCTGTACCAAAAGATAAATGGGAGGAATATAGCTAATCCGGAGAAGCAGTATCTCCCAAAGTTGGTGTTCACGCCCAAAGAATGCTCCAAGATCCGTTCCTGCTGAAGATGACACAGCTGTGAATGGAACAGAACCAGCAGGGTGCGTCCTACACACTGGATCCTTCACAAGAATCCTCTGGAAGTACTAAACACTGAAGAACAGATTTCTTGACTTTCTTTTCTGCAAAGATCTAATCTTGCAATGACAGATGGCGGCGGCAGGAGGAGATCTCCAAAACGAAAAAGGCTGAACTGCTATTTCTGTTTTTCTGGAGAGTATGAATTAGATCCTCTCTCAATTCGCAGGAGATATCCTCTACCTCTTCAAGGTGGTTCGAAATTTCCTTTCTTCTTGATTAAGAAACCTCCTTTTTATGAGTTATCCCAATCCAAATCAGTATTTGGATAGGGGATAATCTTAATCCTTTCTGCAGATAAAGTTAGCTTACTCCTGATCTTATCAGGAGGATACCAGATTCAAATCTAATTTGAATTTGGTCTCTAAGAGTGGATAAGGCTAAAGGCCCAATCCTTTTACTAACTTTAATCTCAAATTCGCCCCATGGATGGGTGATCATATCAGCCCACCTCGAAATGGGCTTTTGGCCCATTAAGTGTTCAGTGTCTAATTACTTTCCAATCTGCTGCCCAGTTGGGCTTCTTTGTATGGCGTGGGACCCAAGCATTGATCTACACACCAGCCACATGGGTTCGGCCTAGCCTCTAAAACAAGGCCCAGCCGAATTCACTGAAAAACTCAATGAACCCCTTGAGTCCATCATATGGACCCTTTGGGCCCAACACTTACATTAAGTGGTCCCTGGGCCAAGCCATCTTATAAAAACCCAGGGACTGTGGGCAGGTGCAAGATTAGCCCATCAGGTATTATCCTCAATGGTCTTACACTTAACCTCTCAGCCCTTAATGATCAAGCACTGCCCGACAAGAGAGGACCTCTCCCTCGGCTGCAAGGAACAGTGCCGCACTCTCCTCTCACATGGATCCCGGGAATTAAAACCATTTGCAAACAATTTGAAACCGTACATATATATATAAATAAATATATTAATTTTGCAAAACAAAATTCCAACGATTGAAATCAACTGCCGGCAGTTTGGTTTCCATCAGAGAGAGTGCATTCCCGATCATTACCCTTTGTCCGACAAAGTGGCTGATTCTGTCACTATGATCACCCACTCAGATGAATTCTCAAAATGCCCCAACATACCCAGGTTTTGATCCCCGCTAAGGATCTCACTGAATGGCATATCAAAGGCAGCCTGATCCAACACCTAGTGAAATGTCATAATCGAGTCTAGGGGTCAGGTGTAACTTTCCAGTTTTTCCCATCTATCTCCAAGGTCCAGGGCAATACTGAAAATCTGGTCCGGTTCAAGGATTCAAGTAATCCCATACTGCATGTGCCTCGGGTCTTACCCTGATGGCTGAGACAGGCCATCCAACGGCTGTGAACATTTAAAACTAACATGAGTCTCTACAAATGTCCAGTTTTAGGGTTTTACACAGAATTAAACCAAACAACATGAATCAAACATGCACTTTATTTATTTCCACTAAATAACAAAAGTACATCAAATCAGATTGAAGCTAAGGGCATACAAAACTGTCTAACATTGGACTATCACCTTCCTCCTATTAAACCCACTCTGCATTGTATCTCTACTTGTACCAATGGGAGATGAAGGTGACGGGAACACTAGATTCTTTCATGACTTGGCCAATGGGAGATGAAGAACGAATTTTGTGACCAAGTTAGAGATAGATGAGGAGGTTATTACCAATCAAGATGACATAGGCAGAAAGTTTGTGGAAGGGGTGGAATGACCAAAACTGGATGATAAAAAGGCAAGGTGGTTGGAAAGGAATTTTGAGGAAGAAGAGATTAAGCAAGTTGTCTTTCTAATGGATAGATCCAAGGCTCCAGGTCTAGATGGCTTTACAATGGCTTTTTTATCAAGATTGTTTAGAGGTGCTAAAATAAGATTTGGTTGAAGTTTTTAAGGAATTTGTAGAGAACCACATAATAAGCACTAGAGTCAATGCCACATTCTTGGCCTTAATCCCTAGGAAGATTGATGCCAACCACCCGAAAGATTTTAAGCCTATTAGTTTAGTGACAAGCATCTATAAAATCCTGGCTAAAATGCTCTCTTTGAGGATCAAAGAAGCTCTCCCATCTATCATCAGCCGAAGTCAAACCCAAGTGGCTTTCATTCAAGGGTGACAAATAACAAATAAAATTCTAATTGCGAATGAATGTGTGGAAGAAATGAAAAGGTCTAGGCAAAGAGGTTTCATTTGTAAATTCGATCTTGAAAAGGCCTATGACTTGGTGCATTGGGAGTTTTTATCAAAGGTGATGAGGAACTGTGGATTTGGGGACAAGCGGTGTAGTTGGATGCTTTGGTGTATTAGTACTTGTCACTACCCTATATTGGTTAATTTCAATTTGCAGAGGCGTCAAGCAAGGGGACCCACTCTCTCCTTTCCTATTTGCTTTGGTAGTCGATGTGATTAGTAGAACCATTACTAACGAAAACAGAGAAGATACCATTAGGGGTTGAAGAGTAGGGAGAAACTAGATCCCAATCACCCACCTTCAGTTTGCAGATGACCTACTGATTTTTTGTGAAGAAGGTATTAGCGAGAAGGAAGAAAACCTAAAGGAGTCAATCAAAGGTTTTGAAAGAATATCTAATCTGAAAATAAATTTGGAAAAGAGTCACATAGCGGGTCTTATCTTGGAGGATGGAGAGGTTAAGGCTATTGCAGAGTGTCTTGAGTGTTCTATATCTTCTTGGCCTATGTCCTACTTGAGGCTTCCATTAGGGGCAAATCCTAAGGAGAACAGACTTTGGAACCCAATGCTAGAAAAGTTTGAGAAGAGATTAGCTTCGTGAAAGAAGAACTACATCTCTTTGGGAGGGAGAATCACCTTAATAAGAGCTACATTGGCTAACTTACCCACTTACTTCTTATCTATTTGTAAGATACCATTTAGGGAAGCTAGGAAGTTGGAGAAGTTGATGAGAGATTTCCTGTGGAAGATGGGACAAGGAAAAAATAACCATTTGATTAAATGGGAAATTGTTTGTATAAGTAAAGAAGAGGGGGTTTGGGAATAGGAAGGTGGTTGAAAAAAATGAATCTCTGTTGGGGAAATGGTTGTGGAGATGGTAATTGGAAAGTGAGAAGCTTTGGCATGAAGTGGTGGGAAGCATTCATGGGAGTTCAGAGAATGGTTGGGTTGCCGGTGTATCAAGGCAGGCTAACTTCGTAGCACCTTGGAAGGCCATTCACAACACCCTTCCTCAATTTCTCAAGTTTGTCAGGTATGAAGTTTGTCCTGGCAATGTTGTCCAATTTTGTAAGGACATCTGGGTAGGAAACACACCTCTACAGGACCTTTTCCTTTTCTTATTTTCTATTTCATTGTATAAGAAAGAGGTGGTTTCAAAATTTGTCTCATCATCGGGAACACCTATGGTTCCTAATTGGGATTTCAGGTTTCGTAGGGATTAAGGGATAATGAAATTGAATCCCTCTTTGACTTGCTTTGTTGCCTTCGGGTTTGCATGGATCCCTCTAAGCCAAACAAAAGGGTGTGGACTCCTAGGCCCAAAGGGACCTTTACTTGTGCTTCTTCTTACTTCAAGTCCATCTCTCAATCTTTTGTCCAACAGTTTTTTCCATCAAAGGAAGTTTGGTGCAAGCCAATTCTCCCAAAGATTATGGCTTTTTATTGGGAAGTGTACAATGGGAAAGTAAACACACTAGGTAACTTACAAAAGAAAAGATGTTTCCTTTGTATTTCTCCCAATTGGTGCGCCCTCTGTAGAGCTCATGGGGAGGATCGTTACCATCTACTAATACCTTGTCCATTTTCTACAGACTTATGGACTTGGTTACTCTTGTTGTTTGGGAGTAGTTGGAGCTTACCAGTAGATCGCATGATCTTTGACCATTCTACTTTCTCTTGGCCTATAAAAAGAGGGAGAATTACGTAGAGATGTGCTCAAGCAGCCCTGATTTGGACATTATGAAAAGAAAGGAATGCTAGAATCTTTCAAGAGAAGGAAAGGAGAAGCCAGGAACCGAAAGAATGTTTGTTGAATTGGGCAATACTTTGGCTGAAGACTTGGGAAAATTTTCATCAACTCTCATATAATGACTTTTGGAGAAACTGGTCAGTAGTAGCGAGGTGTTCTTCCTTTAAGAACAAGATAGTTACAAGGTGGTCTCCTCCGTCTGAAGGTTCACTGAAGATGAACTTTGATGGAAGTATCTTGGGTAACCCAGGGTTATCTAGAATGGGGGTGTTCCAAGGAACAAGATTGGAGAGATTGTTCTACTTTACTCGGGCCCTTTAGGATTCGGAGATTTTAATAAGATAGAGTATTAGCTGTTGTACAAGGGGTGCAATTTGCAAACCAATTGGGGTAAAGCATTTGATAATTGAAGGGGATTCCATGGTGGTGGTGGGGCTGGTTGAAAAACCCTAAGGATGTTATATGGTGCTACAATAATGAAGTTAAGAAATTTAATTGGATGACAAGGAATATGTTGCTTTCTTTACAATGGGTGGGGAGATCATCAAATGCTTTGGCTGATGTGCTAGCCAAGCAAGGGGTAAATAGGGAAGAACTGTTTTGGGCTCAGCTGTGATTTCTGTAATTTATTCCTAGTTTACCTTTGTAAGCTTCTAGGAGGGGCTGCAGCTCGCGCCTCTCCATGGGATGTACGAAATTACAATTCTAAATCAATTTCTGAATTAATAAAATTTCACTATACTCGTCAAAAAAAGGAACTATAACTTCAAGCTCGAATAGGCACAAGAGTGGCTTCTATCCTCGGTCTTGCATTGAAATACCTTCTTCGAACAAGACACAAGGCACTAGACATCTAAAACTCTAAAGAAATTGCTCTCATCACACTCTCAAGTTTCATCTTGATTCAGGTATGCAATACTATCCCTATTTCCCTCTCAAACTGTTATGGGCCCGGGCGTAGGATCTCGTCACGGGTCGGTCCACGGGGAGAACCTCTAGTTTCCCCTTGCCCCTCCCTTTGAATGCTTACCCTATCGTGGCGACCTAAGGGGTGATTTGTCCAAGAGATCACCCTAACTCACATTTACTCTTCTCTTTGACTGAAATTTTGGATGCCTTTATTCAATAATAGTGGCTCCTTAAATAGGAGATTACAAGAGTCCTGCTCTTAGGGAGACTCCTTGCTGAATAGGCAGACCTCCAACTCTATCTTGATAAGATAAGACTGATAAGATAAGATAAGTCTCTCTTAATCCTAATCTAATAAGATAAGATAATCTCTCTTAATCCTAATCTAATAAGATAAGTCTCTCTTAATCCTAATCTAATAAGATAAGATAATCTAACTTAATAAGATAAGAATAACAAGATAGTCTAATCTAATATGCTAAATGGATAAGACTATTGTTGTCGAATTGGATAGGATGAGAACACCGGATCATTGTTGCTACTGCTCCCAATACGCGTCCACATCATTACTCCCCTCTTGGACTACGAGCTTGTCCTCAAGCTCAAATTCAGGATGGGTGTCAAGAAACACCATCAAAGGAATCCCGGATAGGTGGAATGACTTTGCCCTCCTAGATCGGCTTCCAATGAAAGAGGGTTCATCCTCATCTTCCTCTTGTTTCACCAGGAGGCAGAAAAGTCTCTTGCACTTGTGCCCTGCTGAGTAGAGTTCATCGCAATTAAAACATTGTCCCCTCGCCCTGTGTTCCGCCATCTCAGCCCTGGACAAGTGCTTAATAGGGGGTGCAATGACGCTGCTCCCCACACTGGATGCTGATATGAATCTGTTGCTCGTCTATGGCTTCCGTTCTTGGCTGGCTGCTGAATATGGAGCCATTCCGAGTGGTTCCGGGGATGCCCATGCTGATGGAGGCCGCCCCGTACTGAAGGTTCCGCGACGGAGTTGTAGTTTGCGTTCGAAGGCATGAGCTATATTCATGGCTGTAACCAGGTTGGGGGGATTCTGCATTTCCACGTCCACCCGCAGGGGTTCTGCTAACCCAGCGGTGAACAAGTCTACCTGCTAGTCCGGTCGCACTAAAGATGCCCTCGCGAGAATGGTCTGGAACTAGCACTGGTATTCTGCCACCGTGTTGGTTTGTTTAAGGTTAATCAATTCACCTAAGGGGTTGCTTGTTAGTGGGGGCCCAAATTTAAGAAGGTAGTAGATAGAACCAGAGTTGCGCTTCCTCTGTTAAGTGAAAGGCAGCTAGGCTTACCTTATTCCGGTCGTCTGTCCGTTGATTTCGAAAAAACTGCTCGCACTGGTAAAGCCAGCCCAAGGGATCTCCGTTGCCGTTGTACGGCGAGAATTCTAACCTGCTGCACTTGGGGATGACTGCGGCCCCCTGGTTGCCGAACTGCTGTTCGCCGAAAGACTCTAGCAGATCTGGTCGACAGCCGCTAGTGGCTGTCACCCCTTCTGTGTTCCTCTCTTTGCTAGAAAGGAATAACTCCATCAGGCGTCGTAGCTCCCTGACTTCGTCCTTGATTTCCTGTACTTCTGAGCTGGTCTCCATGAGCCGGTGCTCGAGTTCGTGGACCCTGGACGGCAGTTGCTCCAGATCACCCATGACGCCTTGCTCTGATACCAAAATGTTATGGACCCGGGCGTAGAATCTTGTCACGGGTCGGTCCACGGGGAGAACCTCTAGTTTCAGTTGAACCTAGAAGTAGGGACTGTGTTTGAAACAAAGAAAACTAACAAGAGAGGATTAGAGAAGAAGAGAGAGATGCGGCAAGAGGGGTTAGAGGATGAGGAGATCGAACTTAACCTCCCTCTAACTCTCTAATACACTTTTATTAAGTTAATCTTTTAGTAATTACAAGAGAGGTCCTTAGTTGGACAAGAAATTACAAAAGAGGAACATAAAAGAGTATGGGCCCAGAATAAGGCCCATTACAGAAATGAACATAAAGATAATATACAGTAACAGCCTATGGGCCATTCGGCCCATCTTCTCTACACTCCCCCTCAAGCTGAGCATAGATGTCAATCATGCCCAGCTTGCCAGTGTCATGATGAAGTCTTGCCTTGGAGATGCCTATGGTAAGAAAGTCTGCCAATTGTCCTTCAGAGGTAACGAATGGAAGGCACACTTCTCTGGAGGAGACTCTTTCTCGAATAAAATGTCTATCAACTTCAATATGTTTGGTTCGATCATGTTGTACCGGGTTGTGAGCAATGTTGATGGCAGCCTGATTATCACAGTACAACATCATGGGTCTGTCATGATCAATCCCAAGTTCTTCCATTAAGGACCTTAGCCACAACAATTCCAAGACCCCATGTGCCATGGCCCTATACTCTGCTTCTGCAGAAAATCTGGCCACAACAGATTGTTTCTTACTCCTCCAAGAGACAACATTACCAGCCACCAGACTGCAATATCCTGAAGTAGATCTTCTGTCATCCATATTTCCAGCCCAATCAACATCAGTATAGGCTTCAAGTTTCAAGTGGTCATGCTTGGTAAATAGGATTCATTTCCCTGTAGAGCCTTTCAGATAGCACAAAATCCGTTCTGCTACTGCCATATGAATATCTCTAGGAGCATGCATGAATTGGCTAATGCAACTGACAGCATACGCAATATCTGGTCTAGTCATGCACAGGTACAGAAGCTTCCCAAGAAGTCTCTGAAAAACCCCTTTGTCTTCCAACAAAGTTCCATCTGTAGCTGAAAGTTTGTGACTCACATCAATGGGAGTTGCAGCTGGTCTTGCACCCAGTTTTCCAGTTTCAGATAATAAATCAAGAACATATTTCCTTTGGGAAATAAGGTTCCCATCCTTGGATCTGGCAACTTCTATGCCAAGGAAGTATCTCAACTCCCCCAGATCCTTAATCTCAAATTCTGTACGGAGAAAAGACTTAAGAGCCAAAATGCCTGAGGCATCATCACCAGTCACTATAATGTCATCAACATACACAATGAGATACACTGCCAAAGATCTACTTTTCTTCACAAACAGAGTATGATCCGACTGTGTCTGAACATAGCCGAATTTAACAAGTGCAGCTCTAAATCTCTCAAACCAGGCTCTAGGAGATTGTTTAAGACCATAAAGAGATTTCTTCAATCTACATACCTTTCCTTGCATATCTTTCCCATACATCCCTGGGGGAAGACACATGTAGACTTCCTCATGTAAGTCACCATTCAGAAATGCATTCTTTACATCCAACAGATAGAGAGGCCAATCAAAGTGAACTGTCAGAGATAAAAGAACCCTCACAGATGTCATCTTGGCAACAGGGGCAAAAGTCTCCAAGTAGTCAATCCCATATCTCTGTGTATAGCCTTTTGCAACAAGCCTAGCCTTGTACCTCTCAATAGTTCCATCAGCCCTGTATTTAATGGTGAAAACCCACTTGCACCCAACCGGATCCTTCCCTTCAGGCAAATCCACTACCTCCCAAGTACCATTTGCATGTAGAGCATCCATTTCGGTTTCCATAGCATCTCTCCATTCTGGAATCCCAAGAGCTTCTGAGACAGACCTAGGAATGGGGTTAGAAGCAACAGAAGAGAGATAGGCAAAGTATGAAGGAGAAAGCATGTCATAAAAAAGGTGTTTGGAAATGCAATGTGCAGTACATTTTCGCTTCCCTTTCCTAATAGCAATGGGGACATCAAGGTCTGGAAAAAATGATTCCAAAGGAGTTGAAGCAGTACCCGTTATGGATAGGGCGAGGGGGTAAAGAAATAAGGTCCCTGGGACAAGAGGTATGAAGTGATTGATCCTCCTTTGACTCACTTGGTGAGGATGCAGGTTTGTCAAGAGACTCAACTAGGACAGGAAGAGGAAGAGCAAAAACTTGTGACAGACTCTCCCCCTGTGGATAATGTCCATCCTGAGATGAACCGTAAAAAGGAGAAAGTTCATTAAAAGTAACATACTTAGAGACATGTCGGGTGCCAGTCTTTGGATCAAAACAGCAATAACCCATTTGTGTGGGGGAGTAACCAAGGAAGATACATTTGTGGGCTTTCAGTTCAAACTTGTATCTTTGCACACTTGGAATGTGAATATAGCAGGTACAGCCAAACACACGAAGAGGAATTGGGAAGAGATCCTTGTCTAGATGAAGAAGACTGAAGGGGGATTTAAACCCTAGTACCCTGGATGGCATACGGTTTATGAGATAGGTAGCAGTAAGTACAGCATCACCCCAAAATCTTGTGAGAACATGTGAGGCAAACAAAAGGCTCCTTGCAACTTCAACAATATGTCTATTTTTCCTCTCAGTAACTCCATTTTGTTCAGGGGTTCTAACACGGGAGCTTTGATGAATAACCCCCATGTCTGAAAGATACAAGGATAAACTCTTCTCAAAATACTCTTTTGCATTGTCAGATCTGAAAACCTTAATTCTGGTACCAAATTGAGTTAGAACAAGCTCATGAAATTGCCTCACAAGTCTTGGGACTTCATCCCGGGATTTCATTAAGTATATCCAGGTGAATCTAGAGAAATCATCAATAAACAAGATAAAATATATGTAACCCCCCATAGAGGATAAATGGTATGGCCCCCACACATCAGAGTGCACAATATGAAAAATAAAAGAGGATCTTTTATTTCTCACAGGGTATTTTTTTCTACAATGCTTTGACAACTGACAGGACTCACAATTGAGACTGGACAAACTGACTCCCTTAAACAGTTTTGGAAACAAATGGCTTAAAGCAGAAAAAGGTAAATGACCCAACCGACAATGACTCAACATAAATTGACTAACAGACTCTGAAAAAGTAGAACCAAAAACAACATTCTTGGGATGATCAAAGCATTGGCCAGGGGTGTCGAGCAAGTATATTCCATTCGCTTCATGGCCACTCCCCAATCACCTTCTGGGACTTCAGGTCCTGAAACACACAGTGAGAAGGGAAAAAGGTTACACAACAATTCAATGATTTGGTCAGGCTACTTACAGATAACAATGTGGTATTTAATTTAGGCACATGAAAAGTGAAAGATAAGAGTAAGGAGTCTGTAGCCTTGACAGTTCCCTTGCCGGAAATAGGAGCAAGAGAACCATCAGCTAAGGTGATTTTGTCACGTCCAGGAAGTAAATCATATGAAACAAATAAAGTGGAAAGATTGGTCATGTGATCAGAAGCACCTGAGTCTATGATCCAAGGGGTTTTGTGTTTACCTGAGGTGGATGCATGGTTAACGGAAGCCCTTATACCTGAGTGAGCAAATGCAATGGTGATTGAACTTCCAGAAGGGATGGATGATGAAGATGCACCTTCAAGCTGACTGATCATCTTTCCAAACTTTTCATATTCAGCTTTCATGGCTGCCAACTATGCACTGGTAGATTCAACCTCTGTATCTGTGCATGTGGCTGCATGTGCACTTCCTGTCTTTCTACTATCATTCTTCTTTTGAAATCTGATAGGTACAAGATTGGGATGCAATTTCCAGCACTTGTCCTTTGAATGTTTTGGCTTCTTACAATATTCACACACCACTTCCTTCCTTCCTGTGCCACTGTGAGCTTCTGTAACCCCTTTGGGTTTAATTCCCATATTTGCAAAATGATCATTAATACCAACTCCTTGAACCTGCACTTGCCTTCTACTTGTTTCACTGCTGACCAGAGTATATGCTTGTGACAATGAAACTTCTTCCTTGGACAAGATGTTTTGCTTTGTAATATCATATTCAGAATTCATCCCTGTCAAGAACTCAAACACCCTATTCCGTTCAACCAATTTCCTGAATGTTTCAGCATCCTTAAGGGTATCCCAAGTCACAGCCTCTATCAAATCAATCTCTTGCCATATAGATTTTAAGATTGAGAAGTATGCTGCAAGTGACTTCTCCCCCTGTCTTAGATTCTTCACATCACTTCTCAGTTTGTAAGCTCTAACAACATTCAACTTCTGGGAATAAGTCTCTGCAACACTATCCCGGATCTCTTTAGCCGAATTCATCCACAGATAATGTTGACTGATCTGTGGCTACATTGAGTTCACAAGCCACCCAATCACAGTGTAGTTTTCTTGTACCCATCTCTCATAAGATAGATCATCCTCTAAAGGAGCTTTCTTGCTCCCAGAAATAAAACCCCATTTTCCTTTGCTACAAATATGGATTTTCACTAATTGTGACCAAGCTAAGTAATTGGTCCCATCAAACATGACTGTAGTTACAGCCAGCATAGAATCGGTTGGGGTTCCCAAAATCTGCCCATATTCAGCAGTATTCTTGTTTTCAAAGTTTGAGAAATCCATCATGCAGAGTTCGGTGGTAGTTCTTTCTTTACTGTTTGAGCCTTCAAAAAAGACACCCAGTGTGCAATACTTAACAACCCACTGTTTACTGTTTCAGCCTTCAAGAAGGGTTTGGAATGAAGATGAGACTAGTATCACTTAGTTTTAAAACAGTCTCAGCAACTTCCCAACCCAATAATCAGCCGAATAGGATCTCCAAAGCAACCCAAAAATTTCTGAGTAGGAGCATTCCAGCAACAGTGGCCGAATGAAGTAGTCTCAGCAGTAGTGATTCCAAAGGTATTTCGGCTACTTGACAGTCCAAAAAAGAAATAAAAAACAACCCAGAAGTCTCTGGATTAAATCAGACTAGAGGATAGCCGAATAGCTGTACTGTTTCCAAGGAAACTTCGGACCTTTTAACAGTCCAGAACAGTGAAAATTTAACCCATAAACAACTGAGCAAAGACTTACAGCAAGAGAGTCTCTGGTTTGAACAATAAACCAGGCCGAACACTTGTCCTCTAGGATGACTTCGAAAACCCTTTTCTCTGATTTTAAATCAAGCAAAGCAACTTGTTCTCTGATTCTTCCTGGTCACCGAACCCTTCTCCAAGTGTGTAGAATCTTGGGAACCCTCCAATGACCTCCAAGAATCAGGCAGATGACTGTAAACTCTCAGCCCTAAAACCTCCTCATGTAGTTGGCTGAACTAGAACCACATGAGGGGCACGCCAAGCAATGGCCTGCTCTGATACCAAGTTGAAAAACAGTCCTAGAAGTAGGGACTGTGTTTGAAACAAAGAAAACTAACAAGAGAGGATTAGAGAAGAGAGAGCTGCGGCAAGAGGGGTTAGAGGATGAGGAGATCGAACTTAACCTCCCTCTAACTCTCTAATACACTTTTATTAAGTTAATCTTTTAGTAATTACAAGAGAGGTCCTTAGTTGGACAAGAAATTACAAAAGATGAACATAAAAGAGTATGGGCCCAGAATAAGGCCCATTATAGAGAACGAACATAAAGATAATATACAGTAACAGCCTATGGGCCATTCGGCCCATCTTCTCTACAGTTTCCCCTTGCCCCTCCCTTTGCGTGCTTACCCTATCATGGCGACCTAAGGGGTGATTTGTCCAAGAGATCACCCTAACTCTCCTTTACTCTTCTCTTTGACTGAAATTTTGGATGCCTTTATTCAATAATAGTGGCTCCTTAAAAAAGAGATTACAAGGAGATTACAAGGGGAAAATTTTGGATGCCTTTATTCAATAATAGTGGCTCCTTAAGATAATCTCTCTTAATCCTAATCTAATAAGATAAGATAATCTAACTTAATAAGATAAAAATAACAAGATAGTCTAATCTAATCTGCTGAATAGATAAGACTGTTGCTGCCGAATTGGATAAGATGAGAACACCGGATCATTGCTGCTGCTGCTGCTCCCAATACACGTCCACATCACAAACCATGAAAAATAAGGGGAAAAAAGAAAAAAAAAAATAGAAGATGAGGACTTGAGGACTTGAGGTTGAGGAGAATGCTTGTCTTCATCTTCCTCTTCTATTTCTTCGTCTTCATCTGTAGATTCCTAAAATCCTCACAGTCACACTGCATCTTTTTTTTTTTGGCAACTGTAAGGTAAAGTAATTCATTAATAACAAAAGGGCAGCATACAAAAAGGCCCCTGTACAACAAGGTTCAAAATTTCAATACGATACGCCCCGTATCAAGCGTATCGTATCGTATCTTTGGGGGTCCGATACGCCTGTTTACAAGTGTTTCAGCACCCCACTCTTTTTTAATAAAAAATATGCTTAAATATCTTCCCAAAAACCAAATTTTGCAAAAAAAAAAGTTATTTCTGCTTGTATCTAAGTACCGATACGCCTCTGCCAATACACGGAGGCGTATCGATACTTTGAACCATGCTGTACAATGAAAGACTGAACAGCAAAATAGACAGTAAAACTCAGAAAAGCCGACCTCCAAAAACAACCCCCCTCCCCTCCCAAAAAAAAAAACACTATGATCTTCTTATAAAAAGGAAATCAGGCTCAAAAAAAAGAACAAGTTTGCCTGTTTTTAAAAAGTGGATGATTTGTCAGCCACGAAAACACCACTCCCATAACCCTGTTGAGTACCTCTTGTTTTGATTTCTGCCTTCAAAAATTCTAATATTTCTTTCACCCCACACTGCCCAGAAAACAGCAGGGGGGAGGATACTCCAAGCTACTTTTCCAGCCTTCTGAGGCCTCCTAGGAACCAAGCCTCTAGGAATAGGAACCCTTCACATCCTTTGGGAAACATAAATTAACTCCAAAAAGCTCTAGCAGTTTTGTCCAAAACCCAGTAAGTGAAATCACAATGCAGTAACAAATGGCTAGTACTTTCCACATTTCCATTACAGAATGTGCATTCCAGATCTGTCACTTCTAAACCTCTTCTAGCTAGATATCATTATCCTTAGTTAGAATCTTATCCAGCACTGCAGACCAAAAAAAAAAAGCTAATTTTGATGGAACAGGCCTGATCCAGGTCCGTTGCTCGGAAAGTGAGAGGTTTCCTCCCTTAAAGGTAGTTAAAAAAGGACTTTTCTGAGAAAGAGCCCGACTTCTCAAACAACCATTTCCTTTTGTCCTCCCCTGAGCCCGGGATCTTGGCATCATACAAAATCTGCAGCAAGTTGACCAAAGACTCCACCTCCCAGTCATTCAAGTTCCTCCTAAACAGAGTGTTCCATGCAACATAACCATTTTGCCTCGCTATATAGTCAGCCACAGAAGCATCCTTATTTACACCCATCTCAAACAGATCAGGAAATAGGGTCGATAGAGGGACCTCCTCGCACCAATAATCCTTCCAAAAAAACACCCTGTGACCATTTCCCACTTCATAAGGGGATCTTTGCCTCTTCTGTCTCCCACTCCCTGCTGCTAGAGCCATACTTTGCCACAACTAATCTTCTTCGTTGAATCTCAAATAGCCATTTCCCTAGCAAGGCTGAGTTGACATCTTTCACTGATCTTATCCCAAAACTTCCCTTTGCCCTGGATGAGAAGATTCTCTTCCAGTTTACCAAATGACACTTAGAATCCTCCTTCCAACCCCTCCACAGGAAATCTCTCATCTTTTTTTTTTTTCAAAAGCTGCAGCCTATTTAGCTGGAATTGGAAATAAAGACAAATAGTAGACAGGGAGGGAAGACACTTTTAATTAAGGTGACTTCCCCCCTTTTGACAAGTACTTGGTTTTCCAAGAGGCCAGTTTCCTATCAACCTTCTCAATAATGGGTTCCCAAATGGCTTTGGATTTACAGCTTTCACCCAAAGGCATACCCATGTATTTTGAAGGAAGTTTACCCACTTTGCATCCCCAATCACCCCCCCAAGAAACCAGGTTCGCCACCTCCCCGACTGCCATTATCTCACTCTTTTGGATGTTGATGTGTAAGCCTGAAACCACCTCGAACCATCTTAGGATTGCCTTTACATTCCAGACTTTCTCCCAAGATGCGTCACAGAAAAAGAGCGTCATCTACAAATTACAGAAGAGGAATCTTTACTTCCCCATTCCCTACTTGGAAGCCACTGCATCTTTGCATCTTTGTAGAGTCTTCGAAATTTCAGGTTGAGGGTTCAAATGACCAATGAACCCTTAAGCCTAAATGTTTAAGTTTATGTTATAAAAGAAATGCTACAGTACACGATGGTCTATTTAAGGCCCTGTTTGGTGCGTCTTTCTGCGCAATCTGTCGTCTATTTAGAAGCCCGGAAGACTGCATTGTGGTCTTTTTCCGTTTGGTTCGTAGGAGATCTAGCCGCCAAAAGAAATTGCGTCGAAAAGATGCGCAAAGCCTGTTTTGGGCTATTTTCAGGAAGCTCCAAATGGAGCTTTTCGGTTTTTTTCAACTTGTCTCCGTGCGGAAAGATGCATGGAAAGACATGCCTTAACCAAACAGTCTTCAAGCTGTTAAGATCTTGATGCAAAAACTCACGACAGCTTTTGACTGTCAAAGCTTCCAGAATATCTTTCAAAAAGACTTGCCAAACGGCTCCTTAGTCTATAGACCACCACAAAAGCAAGCCCATAAATGGAATCTTTAAACAAAACTACAAGTGTGTTACAATGCAATATCGTTTATTGGAATATTATAGACCTCCTAATCAAGGTTCAAAATTTTGATATTGGGTGTATCGTATCGTATCTTTGGGGGTCCGATACGCCTGTTTACAAGCATTTCAGGACCCCACTCTTTTTTAATAAAAAACATGCTTAAATATCTTCTCAAAAACCAAATTTTGAAAAAAAAACTAAAAAAAGGTATTTCCGCTTGTATCTAAGTACCAATGTGCCTCTCCCGATACACAATTGATATTTTGAACCATGCTCCTAATAGAAAACTAATAAAAAGAATCTTTAATACATTCTTATAGTCTTATTACACAAGTATATGAAGGTCGATAGCAACATTGTAGACCCTCATTATAAAAGCCAACAAAAATGAATAAAGAAAAGAAAATTAATGTTTAAGATAAAATATAAAATATACATAAAAACAATTGATTGAACTAACTACTTATTAAAATAAAATAAAATGCATGAATAAAATATTTTTAAAATTATAAATTATTAAATTGTTTATCTAATTTATATGATTTAATAAATAGTTTATGTGGTGATATTGTAGACCCTCGTTATAAAAGTAATAAAAATGAAATCATAATAAGAAAGTTAATATTTGACATAAAATATTCATAAAAAACAAAAATAGTGAGATATTTTATATAATAATAAATATATTACTTAAACTAAATACTATTAGAATAAAATAAAATAATCTTATTAATAATAAAAATATTAAATGGTTTGTATTATTTATATGATATCACTGCATATCTTATCATTTTACAGGATATCATTGCATATTTCCACATATTTCATAATATTTATATGATACCATGCAAGATAATAGTCTAGAAAGGTGTATTAACGTTTCTTCTATCATTTTACAGGATATCATTGCATATTTCCACATATTTCATAATATTCAATATTTCCATCCGACATTACCGACATATGCCCTATATTTGGGTAAGCAACATTTCCATCAACATCGACATTTTAAACCCTGTCGAAAACCACCTAAACCCAAAACCTTAGATACTAACCATAGACACAAAAACTAGGGGTGGAACTTGAGTGGGCCTAACCCATGCTTTTGCACAGATTAGGCCTAAGTTTTCAAGTTGTGGGATGGACATGGGCTGGAAAAGTCAAGCCTAACTTTAACTTGGGTTGGGCTTGGAATGTGGCCAAGCTTGGCCCAACCCAACCCAACTTGCCTAAATAAGTACATACATATATGTATCATATCTTTTTTTTGGCATATCATATATTTTTTGATAGGGCACATATATACTATATCTAAATATCTATACTATATAAAGCATTAAAGCAGATATTTGCCTTGTTTTTGGACCAAAATATGTGTTTATACATGTTAGAATGCTCGAGTCAGGGGTATTTTGGTCATTCTGGTGTATCTTCTTCAAAGTGAAAGGTCTATTATATCTGAGTTTAAGTTATGTGTCCCATCTTCTATGAGGGACAAAATTGTCTATATTGTAACTCTATGTTTTATGAATAAAATTCAAGTGGGTCAGCTAGGATGGTGATTTTTCACATTCTCTTCTAATCTGACCGAACACTCTTCTTCTCTCCTTCTTTCTCTTTTCTTTCTTCTTTCTTCTTCTCTACTTTGACCTAGAATCAACTAGGGTTTATTTGCATGGTATCAGAGCAATAAGGTCTCGTGTTTTCTTGTTGTTGCCTTCTTCCTCGGTTCACCGTCAGCTTCACAGTAGGTTTCATCCTACAGCTGACCTGATTGAAGACTCGATAAAGGGCTGAAAAGGAGTTGTCGTTTTTGAGGGCCTGGAGGTGAGAATGCATTTGGTCAGTGCTGTGGTGGTCGTTGAAGTGGTATACTAGACCCTCTATTCAGTGTACGAAGAGGGCTAGACATATACAGGTATGGACACCGCTGCCGTGTGTTCAGAAATGGACTGTGAATACTAATTTTTTGTGCTTCAAAAGTTAGTTGTTGTGGTGCTGGGTGAAACTGATACACATATCAGTCATGTTCCTTTGTTTTCTTGCTCGCATGTGTGCTGAAAGAAGAATAGTAGACTGCTGATGTCCACGACAGCAGTGGTGTGGTGATGGTTGTGTTGTGGTGGCTGACATATCTACGATTCTAAATGCTTAAAAGTGAACCCCTAGACCTTGTGTGTAATCAGTTCTGCAGTATGAAGAACAAGTGTTCGATGAAATGACTGAGTAATTTCAGTCGTGGTGTGTTGATGGTAAATGGTTCTGCGGTGTGCAGTCCAAGTGTTTGATGTGTTGACTGAATGATTTCAGCTTCAGAGTGTAGTGTATAATGTGCGGTTGAAGAATGTGGAGTTGGTGGTATCATAAGTGAGATAAGTCTTGTGTGTAATGTGCAGTTGAAGAATGTGGAGTTGGTGGTATCATAAATGAGATAAGTCTTGTGAAGTGTCAGATGGTGGTGTATATTCAAAGGTGAAATAATTGAGATGGCTTCATCTGTAGATGGGAATGACAACAAAACCGGCATCATGCTTTCTCCAGATTATCTAAATGTTCAAATGACATCCATCAAGTTGAATGGGGAGAACTATGTACCATGGGCAAAATCTGTTGACGTGTTCGTGAAGGCCAAGAGGAAAGTAAAAACATGTGAGGAAGGAGAAACCTCCCTCTGATTCCCCTGGGTTCAGTGATTGGGAACAAGATGATGCACAGATAAAGTCATGGCTTTGAACATCATGGAACCAAAGATTAGTGTGAACTTCATGTTCCTAGATACAGCCAAAGAGATCTGGGATCATGCTAAAAAAGTTTTACCCTGGACAAGACAACACAACTAGGGTATATCAGTTATACCAAGAGTACTTCAATTTGAAACAAGTCAAAGCTTAGAAGAGTATTTATGCAAGTTTGAGGAACATCCGCAATGAGCTAAATGTGTATCACCCTCTAACATCAGATGTCAAGATCCAACAGCAGCAACGTGAACAACTTGATGTGACTAGGTTTCTTGTGGGCTTGAAGGCTGGGTATGAGCCAATCAAAGCATAGATATTGGGGGGATCAGCTCTCCCCTCACTTGAAGAAGTTTTTGCCCGTCTTAAGAAGACATCCATTGAGCCGGTGGAACATTCTTCCTTCTCTGATAGATCTGATTTGGTAGTGACTAAAGGAAGTGGCCGTGGAAATAGAAGTGGAGGTGGCAGCAATGGCCCTCCAAGCAACCGTGGTGGACACATGTTTAACCGGGCAAGTGGCCGGACTAGAGGCCGAGAGTCAGGGGGAGGCCGTGGAAAAGGAAGGAGTAATGCTCAGAGAAAATGTACACATTGTGGCTTAGAGGGGCACACAGTTAATTTCTGCTATGATTTGCGTGGTCCACCCAACACTTGGGCTAACCATGCTACATCTAAGAGTAGTAGCACAATTACTGAAACCCAGCAAACTGCCCCAACCCCCTCCACACCCACTTGTGCTTCTGGGCAGGAAATGGTGAGTGTACCACGGGCAATATATGAGCAGTTCCTTCAAACATCTCAGCAAAACACAGCTACACTTGCCCATTCAGGTATGACTTGCTTAGCTTCCAAAACCTCACCCTAAATCATTGATTCCGGAGCCTCGGACCATATGTCTGGGACTCTTGATGTATTTTCTTCCCTTTCTCGCTCCTCCACATCTCAAATAGTTACACTTGCTAATGGTTCTACATCTCCTATTTGTGGTGTTGGTGATGTTGATCTCCTCCTTGTCTTTAGCATTTGTTTTATATGTTCCTAAGTTCCTTTTTAACCTTATGTCCGTTAGCAGATTAACCAAGTTCCTTAATTGTTCTGTAACCTTCTATCCTTCTTCTTGTGTGTTTCAAGATCTCAAGACGGGGAAGAAGATTGGTGGAGGGCATGAAGCCGGTGGTATGTATTACCTTGATGGTGGTGGCCCCCAGTGGCTTTTCAATCGTCTCTTACTCCTCTCCAATGGCACTGCAGACTTGGTCATCCCTCTCTCAAGGCTTTGAAGCTGGTAGTTCCTTCCTTGAGTCATCTTTCATCATTATCGAGTCTCATTTAGTCCAAGAATTGATAGTCATGTCTCAAGTCCTTTTGCTTTAGTTCATTCCGATGTATGGGGTCCAGTTAAAGTGGTGTCATACAATGGGTTTAAGTATTTTGTAATCTTTGTTGATGACTTTTCAAGGATGATAGGGATCTATCTTATGAAAGACCGTAGTGAATTGTTCTCTATTTTTCAGAAATTTCATGCTGAAATACGCACTCAATTTGGTGTTCATATGTAAATACTTCGCTCCGATAATGCCAAATAATACATCTCCTCACCATTTCAGCAATACCTACAACATCATGGAATAAGTCATCAAACTTCTTGTGCCTACACCCCACAACAAAACGGTGTAGCTGAACGGAAAAATAGACATCTTCTTGAAACTGCTCGGTCCTTGATGATCAATATGCATGTCCCAAAGCATTTTTGGAGTGATGTTGTTCTTACATCCTATTTTGTGATAAATCGGATGCCCATGTCAATCCTTGGAAGTCAATCCCCTTTCTCTGTGTTGGTTCCCACTTTGTCTCCATTTCCTCTCACCCCAAGAGTCTTTGGCTATGTTTGTTTTGCTCAACACTTGGGGCCTGGAGTAGACAAGCTAGATGATCAAGCTACGAAGTGTATTTTTCTTGGCTACTCAAGGACTTAGAAAGGGTATAAGTGTTATAACCCAAAATTTCATAAATCGTTTGTGTGCTCTAATGTCACCTTCTTTGAATCAGTTCCATTTTTCTCAGATGTCGGGGTCTCTTCTTCTCCCTCTGTGGTTCCTCTTCCTGTAGCTCCCATTCCTACTGCAGATGCACATCATATGCCTGTTACTACAGAGAGGCCGCCAGTTACTCAAGTGTATACCCGCAGAAGTGCTTCGGCCCCTCCTCCACTTCAGCACCTGTCGACAGATCCTGCTACTGCCCCTTCTCCCTCAGATCTTCATCACCCTATTGCTTCGTGGAATGGTAAACATACTTGTACTTCTCATCCCATTTCAGACCATGCTCCCAAAGGAAATTACCTAAGGGGATATTGTAGATGAGGTCGTTTGGAAGTCTATAGTGGGCTACTAGGGATAGGAGCCTATCCGTCATCATTGTCGACGGGCCAAAGTTATCTGGCATCCGACCTCGATGCGAGGTGGGAGCCAAGTCACCAAAGGCCTCTCGCTCCCCCTGAAGTGAGTCCACCTCGGGAGGACCGCAGATCGCATCCTGACCCGAAGTAACCTCCTCGGTAGGACGAAGATCTATGGCCTGAGCCGAGGTACCTCTGCTCAAGCAGATTCACCGCTCTCGCCTAAAAGGCTTTCGAAACTAAAGCTAGACATAATGGAAACACGCAAAATCAAAAAAGAGAGCTAGGGAAGACTCACCAAAAGAAAGACCAGTGTTGATCTCATTAACTACTATGTATGATTGGCCTCTCGTACAATTTGACATCAAAAATGCCTTTCTACATGATGATCTTGTTGAGGAGGTGTATATGGAGCAACCACCAAGGTTTGTTGCTCAGGGGGAGGCTGGTAAGGTGTGCAGGCTCAAAAATGCAATCTATGAACTAAAACAATCTCTACGTGCATGGTTTGGCAGGTTCAGTGAAGTGGTAAAGGCCTTTGGGATGAAACAGTGTCAGGTTGATCATTCTATGTTTATCTATAACTCAAAAGATGAGAAAACCTTGCTAGTCGTGTATGTGGATGATATTGTCATAACTGGAAGTGACAACAATGGAATTGACAGGCTGAAAAATTCTTACAGGACCATTTCAATACGAAAGATTTGAAGAAGCTAAAGTATTTCCTAGGAATAGAGGTTGCGAGGTCAAAACAGGGGATCAACCTATGTCAGAGAAAATATGTTCTTGATTTACTTGAAGAAACAGGGTTGTTAGGTGCTAAACCAGCAGAGACTCCTATGGAACTCGATGTCAAGTTAAGTGTGGATGAAGGTGAAGAGTTTGATGATCCTGGAAGATACAGAAGGTTGGTGGGAAAGTTGAACTACCTAACCATTACCCGACCAGATATATCATTTGCTGTGAGTGTGGTGTGTCAGTTTATGCAACACCCCCGGGTTCCTCACTAGGAAGCTGTTTTGAGAATTGTTAGGTACCTAAAGGGTGCTCCAGGTCGTGGCTTGTTATACCAAAATGGAGGAACTCTTGAGATAGTAGGGTACACAGATGTTGACTGGGCTGGCTCTATATCAGACAGGAGGTCAACCACAAGGTATTGTACCTTCCTGGGTGGCAATCTTGTGACTTGGAAGAGCAAGAAGCAAACGATGGTGGCAAGAAGTAGTGTAGAAGCAGAGTACAGGGCTGTGGCCCATACCAAGCTGCTGTTCACATCTCATCCAATCCCGTCTTCCATGAAAGAACTAAACATATTGAGGTGGATTGTCCCTTTGTGAGAGAGAAAGTGATAAGTGGGGTAATAACTACATCTCGTGTGAGCTCAAGAAATCAGTGAGCAGATCTCTTCACAAAAGGATTGTCTCGGGGAAGAATAGATTACATTTGTAACAAGCTGGGACTATATGATATATACTCTCCATCTTGAGGGGGACTGTTAGAATGCTCGAGTCAGGGGTATTTTGGTCATTCTGGTGTATCTTCTTGAAAGTGAAAGGTCTATTGTATCTGAGTTTAAGTTATGTGTCCCATCTTCTATAAGGGACAAAATTGTCTTTCTTGTAACTCTAAGTTTTATGAATAAAATTCAAGTGGGTCGGCTAGGAGAGTGATTTTTCACATTCTCTCTTCTAGTATGACCGAACACTCTTCTTCTCTCCTTCTTTCTCTTTTCTTTCTTCTTTCTTCTTCTCTACTTTGACCTAGAATGAACTAGGGTTTATTCACAGCACATTTGTAAATGGAATTTTAACACATTTGCAATCAATTCTACTATTAAATTCGGTCATAAAGCCCAATAAAAGATGACTATATACAAATATATATACATAAATTCATTTAAACCCGCCCAAGCTTGGCCCAACCCAACTCAAGTTGGGTTAAGCTCAGGTTGAGCCTAGGTCGAGAAACTTCCACTTAAACTCGGGTTGGGCTAGGCTCAAGCCTGAGGTTTGCACCTTTAGAGTTTAGAGTTAGCCCTAGGTTAGTTAACCTTCAACCCAAACCAACCCACCCAAGTTGCACACGTACCAAAAATTTGAAAATACTAAACCTAAATCCAACAACCAAACCCTAAAACACCAAATCCTAAGCCATAAATACAAAATCCCCACACCCAAGCCCTAAAATGTGAAACCCTAAACTTCTCTTGTTTGGTATTAATTTGGTGCCTTGGTGCTAGAAATTAGGACATAGAAAGTAGAATGATGAGTTGTTGTCAATCTAGTAAAACATTTTGTATTCAAGCTCTTTAAAACCATTGAGGTCTGATAAGTCCCTATTGACCAATTCTTTTTACGGGATGATAATTGAATTTCAATATCATTTAAATAATGACTTATGAATGTATTTACTAAATTTGTCTAAGTAATACCAAGTTGGGATCTATATTTATTGACTAGGTTATAGTGGATCCAATTAAGTTTCTTAAAAAAAACAAAAAAGACTAGGAGCAAATCATTCAAGCCTACAGGCCTTCAGATCTACAATTATATTCATGTGGCATTGCACAAAACCTAGAAATACATATTCAAATGGCACAGTGAAACGAAGCAAAGGAAGATATGTTAGAACTTAGAAGCAAGCACACACAAATTTACATGGTTCGGCCTTTGGCCTACCCTCCAACAGCAATGACCGAAGGATTCTGTACCCATTAGAAGTATTCTGTCGTTCCTTGCAAAGGTTCAAGTTGTGGTACTGAAATCTGGAGAATGCACCATTTAGTGTTGATACTTTGGGGATTAGGAGTGGTATTTTGCTTCATGCATAAATTCAATTGGTGCACAAGAAGAGAGAACTATTGACTTATTGATAAATTGGAGGGTGATTTTATTCTTTTTTGAGAGAAATAGGCATTTTGCTTTCAGGAATATTTCTTTAAAATCTTATATGGGGTAGAGTGGAGAGGTAAGTGATGTTTTGGGGTGTAGAAGGGGGTGATAACATGAGAGATATTTCATTTAATGAGAAGTTCAAGGGAGGGACTGATACCACAATGAGATTAGGCACATGGGTGTTTAGATGAGTGTGGATTATGGAGAAGGGAGTTTTTGTTTCTGACTGAGTTGGGCACTTTGGTGAGGTGAGGAAAACTTTTTTGACAGTGATTGGGCCACAAAGTCCATATGCTTCCTGTTTACTATCTCCTGCTTATTCCGTCTTGATGGATTTTCTTTGATTACTAATAACAAAATAGAAATCAAACTAACTTTGCAGAGGAAAAAAGCAATTAAAACACTACACGTAAAGAGAACAGTTCAAGCATATAATTACAACCACTTCCAGCAGAGGTTTTAAACACAAATTTCATATAAGCCATTAGCTCAAATGAAAAGACTGTCAGAGTTGACATTCTAAACAGCAACAAGAAACCAAGAATAAGGTAATACCTCACATGGATATTGCTCCTTGCCACAGCCATGCGCTAACAGGCTTCGTCCCAACATATACGCTATTAAATAAAAGAAACAAATGATGCAGCTAGACCCCAATTTACTACTGCAATCAAGTAAGCAAAAAAAAAATATAGAAATAAGTGAAAACTAATCTATAGCTTCAGAAATCAAGACTCCAGAAAGATGAAAATAAAAACTTACCTCATATCACAAATCAACATTAGATCTTTTGCCTGTTAGAATGCGAGATATCTGGAGACCCCTGCTGAATGCTTGATTGAAGAGGATCCTTGTCTGCATGGACTGGAAGCCAGGAAGCCATGCTAGCAGTGCCATAGGGGCCATAACAATTACACCAAAAAGCATATCATACAGACGGGCTAGAGAAACCACGGTGTCCCAGACCACAGTGGACTGCAGAAATGGCCTGAGTACCTGTGCTATGGATATTAATCCCCACCCAGTTGGGATAAATGCCATCAAACACGCGATGATATCAAAAAACTGGAAATGGGTGAATTCCAGAAAGACAATTATCACAAGCACTGTAACTGTAATGACAAGGAGCTGGACTAACCGATAGTATATATGCTCCTTTGCAGCATATTTGTCTTGAGCATATGCTATTATCATATAAGTTCCAACACCTGCAACTATACCAATCCAAGATAGCAAGTAAACAGAAATAGCAGTGTTTCCAGCAGAGATGCCAAGCTGGTACACAATCCCATACTGGAAAAAGAAAAAACGGAGATCTAAAATTATCTCCAATAATTTTCCCCAAAGACCAGTAGTTCTCAGATGATCCTGTTCTTCATACCACCAAGTCTCCCAGCTCTGTTCGGCTTTAGTGAAAATCTCTCCCCGATACCATATCCAGTTCATAAAATCTTCAAAGTCATATACAGTCTTCAACCAATCAAATCCAGAAGGGTTGAACACAAAGGGGGCCATGAACCATGATACTACCAAGAACCAACTTGAGATGCTCATGGCAATATAAACAAAGGTGTCCTTGGCAACAACACTATGTGAAGCATAAACAGTAAGTATCACTCCAAGCTCAATTGCCTTTACAAAGTGACTACGGGCATACAGTCTATAATTCTCAGCAAAACTCTTATGCTGCACAACAAAACCACGCCCAGTGGCTCGGTACTTTGCACCACCATGAAGAATTGTCCGGCCAAAAAAATGTGTACGAGTTCCCATAGAGAACGTGTAAAAAACAGATGCAAGCTGGAACTGCATTGTCAAGAAATCCCATACTGCAGGAAGGAACCCATGCTCGAGAGAGTTTTCCACAATCATTGGGAGAGCAGTAAATAGACCAAGCTGGATGATAAATTGCTGATTCAGGATTGCACCAAGTGCTTTGTTATTGTTTGAATTATTCTTCATGGCCTTCTCTAACCCACTCAAAGCCAGATAAAGGCGACCCCAGAGAAATGCAAAAACAGTCAAGATCACCGTCATTGTGTTAAAAAAGAACCCCACAGTAGAGTAGTAGAACGACAACATCCTGAAGAAATCCAGTCGATGACCCAACCGGTATATATCCCTGCTCAGAACCTGCTCACCATTGCCACTAGCAACCTTAGCCTCAAACATTGATATCTGATTCAATCCAACATCCCTTCCCTTACCAACCTGGATGTACTCATGGTGTGTCACATTGCCACCTCGTAATGTGCAATTAAATCCAGCATATATGTCTTCACTGATGTTGATTACTCTGGAAGCCTTACTAATGCCACCTCGAGTCAGAAACCATAACCTATCAAACACATCAGGATGGCCATAATGCATTCGTACCTTGAGAGGGTTTGCAAGAACACGCTGTCCCAAGGTAACAAAGCTTGTCTCCTGTGCAGACATGAACCAAGCAAGAGAGGACACAGAACCAGTGAAAATGTGTTCACGGACTCCTAAAATAGTAGGCTTCCGGATACCATAATAGGTATTATATTCCTCCAATAAATTCCGCATCTTAAGGGCCTCCTCAAAATAGTTGTCCTGATTCATGTCAATGGTCTGAACAGCATCACCACGGGTAAAGATAATAGCATGGTTCTGATTCTCTGGTTTACCCTCTCCAAGCTTTAAGGGACCAGGCAACCTAACCCGGTAGATTTCCACCTCTTTCTGCAACTGCTGATCATACTTCACAAGAACAGAGTAATACTCAACCTCATTCCTCCCTTTGTGAACCTCATCAACATAGGCAACTCGAAGAGCTTCATTACATTTCATTAGATATAAAATATCTTCAGCTCGATGGTCTTTCTTTGCCTTTTGTGTCCCATAAATCTGGCAGGCGACTACATATGTATATTTCATCAGAGCACTCCCACATTCATGGCCTTTGAACAAAATACTTGCATCACTATTCGCCCCACTCAGACTCCATGAAGACTGTTGGATACCTGAGCTGTGACCATTCAAAATGCCATCTAGCCCCACTGAACCAACAGAAGCAAGCTTTTGTGCACCTTCCCTGATCTCCATCTCGGATGCAGAATCAAGGAATGCCAGCATCTTGAGAGCCTTATAGTAATACATCATTCCCCTTACAGTACGAGATAGCGTCTGGCCTCTGTAGGATGCCCAAAGACGGAGGTCTCTCAGCTTCTTCGTCCAGATCTCTTCATCACCCACCATCCCCTGTCGGCGCATTCGCTCTATGAAATTCCCCCAATCATCTTCATAGATCTTTTGTAAATAAAACAGGGTAGAAATTCCATCTTCATTTTCCGTCCGCAATTGTTCTTTGCTGTACAGGACTTCCTCATTGTAATAAGGTGTCAAAACACTAAAAGCCATCATTTTCTCAACTGGAGGAGCATGGGGCATGTTCATGAACAACGAGTTGCTAAAGAAGGCTAGACGGCGTCTTGCCTCGAAATTCCTTGGGATGTCATGCATCGAGTCCCTAGATGTAAGAATTGTCTGCAAACGCTGCACCTGCCGATAGAAAGATACATCTGCAATGTCAGGCAACTGAACAGCATTCTCAAAAAGCAATTCTCTGCTGGTAACAGGTTTGAGAGGCATCAAGCCGTCCTCCCTCAGCTGTTCCATGGTCCTCTTCACCTTGGGGAAATCTCGAATGTATATTTCATACAAGGCCTGCAATACATTCACTGCCTTATTTACATCTTTCTTGGGCTTGGTAAGGAGCTCAACAAGGGTTACCAATTTGGCATGTAACTGTCGCAATGCAGTTGTTTTATACGTCTTAGTGAAGTTCCCAATGTTAAGTGCGCTATCAATTTCCAGGAACACATGCCTAACAATGGAATGCTCTTCAGTGCCATGTTTGACAATCTGAATGAGCATATATTTGATGCTATCATAAGCTTCTACAATAGCACATCGCCTGTATTCATTCTTGCCAATCTTATACCAGAGCCGTTGGTCAGGTGCATCCACCAACTCTGCTGCATGGCTGAGAGCAAGAAGCAGCTCATTGCACAGAAGAAAACATGGCCAGCGAATGACCCTAATGTTCCACATGTTTGGTGTCAGTTCCAAGAGCTCCACTTCACGATCACTAATAATGTCTTCTTCCCTGAAAGTTTTAATTATTTCATTCCACAGTAGGGCAAACTTCTTCCCCTCCACTTGGTTCGATTCAATCTTCATAAATGGCCGGCCCAGCCCATACCGCAGTTTCAACAGGTGAATGGCATCATGCAACCTGCCCAGCAATGTCCCCCTTGCATTCAGAAGTTGCTCCTTCGCCATGAGATTAAACTGTATTGCAGTTGCAAAGAACTGGAACCTCAGCCTCAGTTGCTCCATGTTCCGAATCTCACCCAGGTGGGAGAACAACCCAACTATTGCCCCAAAAATGGAGGTAAAAATTGAGTACCAGATCTGCAAATCCATGAGGTAAATCAAAACCACTGGAAGCCATAAAAAGAATACTGCTACTCTGTTAGTGTTACCAAAGAATTCATGCCAATTGTAAGATACATTCCTGAGATTCAAAACAGCTTTCGTCGGAGCAACCATGGGCTTTATCTGGAGGAAATAACTGAAGGTGAACTTTGAAGCAAGAACGGCAACCCAAAACGAAGTATACCTTATATTCTCCACAAGACCTTCCCTAAGGCCACGGCCTACGAAGGTCCTACTCTGAAACCACCAAGTTAAAATATAGAACAAGATGAAATTTGTTTCCTCAAGGAAGTTCCGAATCCAAGGTACAATAAAAAGAGCTAAAGCCAAAAGCTCCGGGACTATGAAAACGAGCGCAGCCTCGAGGAAAGTCACCAGTCTACGGTTTGCCTCATCAGACCACCTTCCGTCGTGATTCCTCTGGGACCAAATCCTTCCATAGAAGACACCAAAAACAACAGTCCATACTATGGCATCAATGCTCTTCAGTACCATTCTCACCCCGACTAACCATGTTTCCCTTGTGACCAAGCTGTACTGAGTCCCGGCATCAAGCACTGACTGGAGGAAACGAAGACATCCCCAGGTAATGAATACAGTGAGCAGCCGAACCTGAATATCACGACTCTCCAGTGACGTCCACGGATACTCCGTGCCCTCCCAAGCAACAATAATGGCGGCCTGGAGAAATAATATATGCATAACCCAGAGCCGATCAAAGCTGCGAAATATATTCCAGAAAGACCTCTGTTCAACAAAACCCGTCTTACCCACGCCCTTGTCCTTACCCTTAGTTTGAAAGAACTTGCTGTTAAGATTGAGTGGCCACCCGAGTCGGCGGAAGCAGCGGTGGCTCCAGAAATATTCGTTAATATCGTCGTAATTTCTCCAAGCCGAATGAGGGGCGGTGCCGTTACGGCTTCTATCAACCTCAGCACTAATTATCCGGTAAATAGGAGTAACGACATGGATCAAGAACCCATTCTCGCCACAGGTGAAAGGGGTAGGAGGTCCGTCTACATAGTCGTCGAGGATCGCGTTAAGCTCCTTCGCCATGTGGTGGAAAATGTAGCAGATACATTCAGGGACGAAGCGGAGATTAGCAGCCTCGCCCCATACAAGGAGGTAAAGAGAAGTGTACAGGAGTTCGCGGCGGGAGTCATCACGGCGACTGCGTAGCAAGACGCTGGATTTGCGGCCGAGATAAGAGCACCAAGATGTGTAGTTGTGCAGCAGCTTGCGACGGAATCGGCGTAGGACGTTGAGGTCGAGGGCGTCGACGTCGACAGGAGGGGGATGGAGGCGCATCTGGGCGTTGGCAAGGTAAAGCACAAGGTGTTCCCTCTGATTGCGAACGTTGTCGCGTTGGAAGCCAAAAGAGACGCCTAGCCAGTCAAGGAGGTCCATGCCCTCGCGCCATGGAACGAACGGGGGCATGCGAAGGTCTCCGACGTTGCGGAGGGCACCAGCGACGGCGCGGACTTCAGGGCAACGAAGAGAGTGGTGATCCGCAACCGCAAGGTGACTGTGAACCGGAATGATGTTGAAGGATTCAGATAAGACGGGGGTGGGAAATGGGGCCGAGCCGTCGAGGCCGTGGTTGGGGCCGTAGACGGAGCCATACCCCGGACCACCGCGAGGGACCGCCGGGCGCTGTCTGAGGCTCATAGCGGCGGCAGCATCGGGGGAACCCCGGACAATGCTTCTGTCACGTTTGTGTGAGTGTGTGCTGCCTCCGCCTTAGCAGGCGAAGACGATAGAGTACGGGAAAAATGACAGGAAGTCACATGCGTGCTGAAATAGAAATTTGGAAAATTTGAAGGGCTGTGATTTGATAAACAGTCGCTTACGTAAGAGCAAAGATTTCACCGCTGAATTGATATCTGATGGAATATGCAGACGAACAAGGTGGGATACAGGAGTAGAGATGGTTCATAGATTCGAATCCGACTGTGAAATCTTGTCCTTCATATGCGACCTGCTGTTAGATTGCCCGCCCCAAAATGAAAGGGCGCCTTTTATTCTTTACGTTTCAATTTTTTGTCGCTTGCGTCTTATCCTGATAAGCTGTCGATTCCAACGTACAACTTCTAAAATCTAATAATAATAACTTTTTAAATAATAATTATATAATCGGCCTTTTCCGATGAGAAAAAACCGTAAAATAGAAAGTATAGAACCGTTGGAGTCTGTAAACGGTTTAAGTGTTTAACGCACAATTATTGCTCAAGGAGTCAGTGCTGACCATATGACAATTGGAATAAGATAGCCACGTCAGCTCCAATGCGGAAACAGCTTTTACTCTTTCATGAGACTTGTCAGACTAACTCTGTAGGCTGATTGGATCATCGGCTTTTGACAATCTTGCTTCTGCGACACGTTAGCTCCGATCCCGGCGCCAGCTCTCCGAACTCCGAAGCTTTTAGGTCTTTCGAATGTCGTGAAATGGAACTTCCACGTCGCCGGTTCTACGATCTTCTCTCTTCGAACTAACCGGAGAGAATCTACAACAGTCTAGAATAAACTGATTGGATTACCTTTTGACAATGTTGCGTCTGCAGTTCCATCAGATATTCCTTGGCGTTTTGGCCTTTTCGCTTTTTCCTCTGCTTTCATTCTTAAGGGTGGTAATTTTACACACAAAGCGGGGTCCCCAGACCGACCCGACCCGAACAGGGCGGATTTTTCCCGGTAGCAAATGCAAGAGGGTCGGGGATTTTTTTTGCCCCGGACCGGGGATAGGGCGGGGATGGAGTCTGCCTGCAAATCCCCGAACCCGCCCCGACCCCGGTCGTAATTTACAATTATACCCCTTATATATAGTGTATTAAATTATTAGGGTAAGAGTAATACGTTCAGTCAAGAGTTGTTCACTGTTCAACTTCTTCACTTGCAGAGGTAGAACCATATTATTAGAACCGCAGTTCGCAGTCGCAGTGTCGCACAACACAACCGCCGGGCATCGCCGCCACCGTATAACCGCCGACTGCCGGCCGCCGATCACCATAGCACAGTGCACAGAGTTGCAGCTCAGTCTGTAAGCGACCATCGTTTTTGCAGACTGAGAAACTAAGAAGTAAGAAGTCTCATTCGTCTGCCGACCACCGGGCGTCGCCGCCACTGTAGAACCGCCGACCACCCTAGTACAGAGCAAACCAATTTTTGTTTTGAAAACAGCTCTCATTGGTACTTTTCCCTCGTGACTTCTGTTGCTTCTTCTGTTGAAAGGTTTCCCTCTAAATGTGAATCGAAGTATGCTTTTACCTCGTATCATATCAAGAGCCTGCACCTGCACTCATACAAAATATTATTTCAAACTAGAAGAAGTTGCTTCTTCTGTTTTTATGTTTGTCTTTTGTGGTCTTTCGACCATTCAGTAATCTCGTCAAGGCCAATTGGCCGAGGAAGGATGGAGTCGACGGACAAACAGAGAAGACTGAGAGAAGTGCAGTTTAGGGTCTCCAGACCTCACAGAGGTAAAGAGAAAGAGAGAGAGAGACTGAGAGAAAGTGAGTGTCACAGGGTGATGAGTACGATAAAAGTGCAGTAAAACTCAGAGTAATTCAAAACAAAAATAGGAGCCATCCCTATTCGGGCCAGTGGTGCTGGGCACAACTTAGAGGGTTAGATATTGAGAAGGCTGGCTCTGGAAACTCAGAGTTTCAAGAGGGACCGTGGACTCTGTGGTGCTGGGCACAACTCAGAGAGTTAGATATTGAGAGGGTTGGCTCTTGAGGGTTTCAAGAGGGTCTATGGTGCAGTAAAAGTCAAAGTTCATGGTTAGATATTGATGGATTCCAAAACCATCAAGGCTTGGAGTTCATGGTTAGATATTGATGATGATATTGTTGGGGAAGATGGGAACATTGTAACTTTGGAGAAGAAGCTCTGAGGCGCGTCTCAAAACACTGTCTTTAGAACGTTATTTGCCCCCACTCAGTTTTACTAAGTTTGCTGTTGGGTTACAGGCAAATTCGTTTCCAAGACAACAGAGCCTTGGGCGAGAATCTGCAACCAGCAAAGTTGAAGAGTCTCCAAAAAAACCTTCTGTGAGACTGTAGCAGACCGGACTAAGAGATGAGAGATAGTGAATTTCGAAATTGTATGTTTTGGAGTCAAATTCGTGCTCCTTAAATAATTTGTGAATATGTATGAGGAAAAGGTATGTGCTGTTAGATAGGGCACCTTGAACATTCACAATTTCAAACATTGTGACTGTTTAAAAAGTTGTTAACAGTTGGTGACTGTTAACTTTGAATTGTGCCTCTTGATCACACCCGATCGAATCATGACCGTTGATCTCATCAAAGGTGATCAACAGTCATCAACGCACCAAAACCAGAGCCGCCCATCGCGAGCCACACGGGTGCGAGCAAAGTGCGCCTCTAAAGCGCCTCATTGCGCCACACACGCGTGCGCGCGCGTTGCACGGTATCGAATCCTTATACTCTCCTCTACTAATTCTAAGGAGTGTAAACCAACTCCTATTGAAATACTGAAAACAAACCTTGTAATTATCCAATGTGGGACAAGTTCAAAACTGAGTTTTTTTTTTGTAAGAGAAAATTGATTTTTCAACCAAGTGTGCAGGTGCAATTTCTCATGTAATTGACCAATCAAACCCATTAGATTTAATCTCTTATGAGATTAAAATCCAATAGATATTTCAATCTCCTAAGGTGTGGGAGAAAAAAAAATTTATGCCCCACTAATCTTTTCATCTTGTTGAGTTACACACAGGTCCTAGTATGATTGCTTTAGAATAACTTTAAATCAATTGCTTTTCTTCCAAACTTAAACTAATTAGCATACGAGTAGCTTGAACATAACATTGACTTTCCCTTTGATTATAGCCTTCTTTATACTAAATACCAATTGAACCCTGGAGCCACACACAACCTTCTTTCATATTTCTTTTCCTTGCAAATCTCTTTGAACCATAACGCTTATATGTCGAATATTACTTGAACATACAACATTACTCAACACTTGAAAAGAGAAGGGAACATTGAGACTAACCCTAAGGAGCTTGATAAAACTCAAATTAGATGTTCTTATATGTTCAGATCAGAAGAAAGAGAAGGAAAAGAGTGAGAGAAGGAGAAGGAGAAAGAAAAGAAAAAGAATGAGAAAAGTCATAGCCGAACTAGCAAGTAAAATCTCAAAACCTCTAATCGGCCCTTCTTTTATTTATATTCTTCTAAGATATACAAGGATTACCATTGTGCCCACACTTAAGTGAGAGCCACATCAGTAGATCAGTACATATACAACTATACATAAAAAGACTGTACTACCCTTGTACAACCGACTCTAACACTCCCCCTCAAACTGGTGAGTATATGTCATATATTCCCAGCTTATTACATATGTAATCCACTCTTCCCCGATTCAACCCTTTGGTAAACAGATCTACCAATTGATTTCATGTGTTCACATATGTTGTACTTATCACTCCACTAAGCACATTCTCACGTACAAAGTGGCAATCCACTTTTATGTGCTTCATCATTTCGTGAAACACTAGATTAGAGGATATATGAACTACAACTTGGTTATCACAGTATAGCTTCATAAGTGTCAATCTAATGTCCCATATCCTCTAGTAGATGCTTCAACCACACCAATTCGCATGTTGTGTGAGTCAAAGCCCTATATTCAGCCTCCGCATTGCTTCTTGCTACCACTGTTTGCTGCTTACTCTTCCATGTCACTAAGTTCCCACCAAGAAAAGTGCAATACTCTGTAGTGGACATTATCTCAGATATGGACTCGACCCAATCAGCATCTATGTATCCCTTTATCTCAACACTTCCTCCACTCTTATAAAACAAACCATGACCAAAAGCACCATTCAAATACCTCACAATCCTTAGGACTACCTCCCAGTGTGGGATTCTCGGATTTTGCATAAATTGACTCACTACACTAACCGCAAATGAGATATCAAGTCGAGTGATGGTTAGGTAATTAAGCTTACCCACTAACCTTCTGTACCTTCCCAACAACCATGTTTCCTCTAGCAAATCAAGAACATGTTTCCTTTGGCATATATTAATACCATTCTTGAACCTTGCAACCTCTATCGCTAAAAAGTATCTTAATTTGCCAAGATCCTTTGTTTGGAAGTGATCATGCAAATAAGTCTTCAACCTATCAATTCTTGGTCCGTCACTGCCTATGATAACAATGTCATCTACATGTACCATCAAGAGAATCTTCCCAGCACTTGATTCATAGCTGAATACGGAATGATCAACCTAACACTTTCATTCCAAACTTCTTTACCACTTCACTAAATCTCCCAAACAATGCATAAGGAGATTGTTTAAGTCCATAAATAGCCTTCTTAAGTCTACATACCTTCTGACCCTCCCTCTAAGCAACAAACCCTGGTGGTTGCTCCATGTCCAGTTCCTCAAGAAAATCACCATGTAAAAAGGCATTATTGAGGTCAAGTTTAAGCAAGGGCCAATCAAACATAGCAGCAAGAGAAATCAGAACACGAACTGACCCAATTTTGGCAACCGGAGAGAAGGTGTCCGTGTAATCAATACCATACTGTTGTGAATAGCCTTTGGCAACTAACCGAGCTTTCAACCATTCAACACCTCCATCAGGTAAGTATTTAACCGTGTATACCCACTTACATCCGACCACATGCTTACCAGGAGGAAGAGTAGTGAGGTCCCACGTATGAGTACGAGTCAGGGCCGAGAGTTCTTCTTCCATTGCTTTGCGCAACCCTAGAGAATTGAGGGCTGCCTAAACATCCTTGGGAACAGAGACAGAAGATAACATAGAAACAAATCGTCGATGGGAAGCCGAAATGTGAGATATAGATAACATAATTGGAAATGGGATTGAGAATGCAATTGCGTTTACCTTTCCGCAAAGCAATAAGAAGATCAATGTCAGAACTTGGAGTTGGGGCTAGGGTGGAATCAACTACCAGATCTGTCGACGATGGCGAAGCTAGGGGAGGATCCGATGCCTGATGATGTGTATACATTTGCCGGATAGGTGGTTCTCTCTCAGATAGTTGCACTGGAGGCAAAGACGGGGTGACGACCTGAACAATAGGAATGGGATCCTCAACAGGAACTGGAAAAGGGGTGATAGCAACAGAGGAGAAGAATTATCCGACTTGGAGAAGAAATGAACATACTCAAAAAATGTAACATCAAAACACACAAAAGAATGTCGAGAACGAGGGTTATAACACGTATACCCATTTTGAGTCCTGCATAGCTAAGAAAGACACACTTAGTCGATCTAGGATCTAACTTGTCCATCCAGGCCCAAGATTATGAACAAAACACATGCATCCAAAAACTCTGGCAGTATGGGAAAAGGAGACAACGTGGGATACAAAACAGAGAAAGGGGACTGGCCTTCAAGGATAGACACGAGCATGCGGTTAATAAAAAGCAAGATGTGAGTACAACATCACTCCAAAAGGTTTGAGGACATTCATCTGATGTAAGAGGGATCAAGTAGTTTCCAAAAAGTGACGGTTTTTTCTTTCAGAAACCCCATTTTGTCGAGGGGTGTAGGTACATGAAGTTTGATGGATAATGCCATGTTGTTCCAAATATTATTGAAAGTGTGTGGAAAAATACTTGTGGCCATTATCAGAACGAAGAATTTTAATATTTACAACAAATTGAATCACAATTTGACAACCTGGTGCAATTCGTATGGACCATCCAGGTCCAAATGCAACATGTTCATTAATTTCAATAGTACTTATTCTACTAGCAGTAGCAGCAATAGTACCCCCCATTGCCGCAAAGCCAGCAACCAGTCCCACCTTGGCACCCAGGGGCCCAACAGAATCAGAATAGACCTCGCATGAACCATAGCATTCAATCTCCCCGTCGAGCCAAAGAGGCTTCCCAAGTCCCAGTTCCTCCCAAGAGTTAGGTCTCAACCCGCGGGAGGGTAAACGGTCAAGTTACTCCACCTGCTTTGCAAGGGAACCTCAGAAACAGGTTCGGGGATACTCATCCTAACAAGGCCAATCTTCCTCGGCGTTTGCAGCAAGGTGGGTTGCTTGCAGGTAACCAATTCGAGGTTCGGGGCGCAAACTCAAGGCTAGGCCACTTCGTCCATGATAGCCAGCCCCAGAATCCACAAGGAACCAGGAGCTACCTCGCGACATAACGGTACCGGAGCATACCGAAATCAGCAGCACAAATGCCGAGCCGATAAAGAAGCAGCCACAGAGGAGTCGCAAGGCATGCCGTACTTCACCTTAGAACAACCAGTCAGTGAGACCAAACCAATAAGAAGGACAGGCTAAAGGTAAGGAGGAGGCGAGCTCGGTAACTACAAAGGTCGCTCCTCCCCTACTTTTCGGGTCGTCTCCCCTGTTACCCGAGCTCTTGGCAACCCCGATGCCCAAAGATTTCAACATGCCTCCCCTGAACAATATGTCGGGCCTTTTGATCCTAATGATCATATGGACTCCTTTTACTCTCAGATGCACCTAACTGGGGCAAATGAGTCTTGCATGTGCTTGGCTTTCTCCACCACTTTTAAGGGGGTAGTTTGGACCTGGTACCGGAACCTCGCGCCAGGATTGATCAAGAGTTAGGCGTAGTTCGCAAAGTTGTTTACCTCGCACTTCATCACCAACAAGAAGTGCCAAAGGTTGTAGGAAAACCTCCTCAATGTGGTTCATAGAGAAAGAGAGTTGATTAGAAGCTACATCAAGCGCTTCAACAACACCTACCTGTAGATCCCTGACTTAGACCAGGCAGTAAGACTCACGACATCCAAGAAAGGAATAACTCATAGAGAGTTCAAATTGCATGTGGTGGCTAATAAGCCAAAAGACATCATAGAATTCCTCAAGCTAGCTGACCATTTCATCGGAACCGAAGAGGAAATGAACCAAAAGGCTAACAACCCGGCAGAAAAAAAAAAGAAATAGTGACAACACAGGTAGTGACGGACACAAAAGAAGAAAGAGCAATTCCCCGACCAAGGGAGGAAACAAGTCAGGGAGCCAATCTCCTTCGCAATCTCGCAAGTCAGGTCGGCGCTCCAGGACCCCACCTATTGAAATGACGAACTACACACCTCTCAACGCTTAGCGAGGAGAAATCGTAATGGCCATCAAGCACTCCTCCTTTGTCAAGTGGTCTCCTAGGTTGAGGGGAGATTCTGCAACAAGAAACCGGAATGTCTATTGTCACTTCCACAGAGATCACGAGCACAATACGGAGAACTGTAGGAACCTCCGCGACGAGATCGAGGAGCTCATCCGCCGCGAGTACTTGAAAAATTTTGTACAGTGAGAAGAAAGATGCCAGGAAGATCGGCAAGCAGACCAACAAGGGGACCAGAGAAGGAATGCCCTCGAGTCTAGCAGTAGGCAGAACGATCAGTCGCCATAGTAGTCGCTCGAGGAGAGATCGATCCGTAGGGTAATCAACATGATTACATGCGGGTCCATCATCGCAGGGTGTACTTCAGTAGCCGGACGAACCTCAGTCCGTGAACTAGAAAACAAAGAGGAGAACCCGCAAAAGCGATCTTGACTTGAAGAACCAATTTACTTCACGGAGGACATTGCGCGCAGGATCCAATATCCTCATGACGATGCTTTGGTGATAAAACTAAGGCTTAACGACTTCAAAGTCAAGCGCATCCTGGTGGGCTCGGGTAACTCAGTAGACATACTGTTCAAGGACACCTTCGACAAGCTGCAGCTCTAGAAAAGCGACTTAAAGCTGACAGACACTCCCCTGGTAGGCTTTAGTGATGAGGAGGTCAAACCTCTTGGGCGAGTCTCTGTACCCGTAGAGGTCGGCATGTGGCCGAATATCACGAGGTTCGAGCACACATTTCTGGTGGTCGCAAATCCCTCTCCTTATAATGCCATAGTAGGTCGGCCCATTACGCACGTCCTACGTGTGGTAGTATCCACTTACTACCTGGCAATGAAGTTCCCAACGAACTATGGAGTAGGAGTTGTGCGAGGTGACTAGCTTGAATATCGCAAGTGCTACATAGCCGCCCTCAAGGGCAAAGCAAAGCTAGTGGCTAACATCGAGCTCAGCGACCAATGGAGTATGCCAATGAGTCGGCTGCCCCAACAGAGGAGAAGGCCGACATCCTGGTCTCAACTGATGACCCAGCCAAGACTCTCCATATTGGCACTTCGATCGATGAGCCTCTCAACTGGTAAACTTCTTACTAAAAAATTTAGATATATTTGCCTGGTCCGCGGTAAAGATTCTAACTCATAATTAAATATCGAACCCTTAGTCAGGCCAGTTAGACAGAAAAAGCGCAACCCTCGTCCCAAAATGCTGGAGGATAGTCGATGAAGCCGTCAGGAAGCTCTTAGCAGCAGAGTTCATCAGGGAAGTTCATTACCCGAGCAGGGTAGCTAACCCAATTCTGGTAAAAAACGCTAATGGCATGTGGCGCATGTGCATCAATTACACCAACCTGAATAGAGCCTGCCTGAAAGACTGCTTCCCGCTACCCAAGATCGACCGCCTATTGGACACGACCTTAGGGCATGAGTTGTTAAGCTTCATGGACGCCTATTCCAGGTACAATCAGATTAGGATGGACCCCATCGATGAAAAAAAAACTGCCTTTATAACTGAGCTCGGGTTGTATTACTACAAGGTCATGCGCTCAGGACTAAAAAATACCAGGGCAACCTTTCAAAGACTTGTAAACAAAATTTTTGAGCCGTTAATCGGCAATAAAGTCAAATGCTATGTTAAGGACATGGTCGTGAAGACCCAGTGTTCAAATTTTTTGTTAGATAATTTGCAGAGTGTTTTCCAAATTTTACAAAAATATAATATGGAATTAAATCCCAACAAGTGTGTCTTTGGGGTCATGTCAAGTAAATTTTTGGGTTATATAGTTAACCGGCGTGGCATCGAAGCCAACTCGGAAAAAATAAAGGCTATTTTAGATATGAGGCTACCTTGCAAAACTAAAAGAGGTTCGGAGGCTGAATGGTCGGATAGTCACCCTGAGTCGTTTTATGTCTAAATTGGCATATCGCTGCCTACCCTTTCTTATAGCCATAAAAAAGAGTAGAGACTTCGAGTGGACTGTAGAGTGTCAGTTCGCCTTCAACGAGCTAAAAAGATACTTAGCTAGCACCCCGATTCTCATCCGACCCGAAGTAAGGGATGTACTAAAGTTGTACCTCTCCATGAGTGACAAGTTGGTCATCTCAGTACTAATCAAAGTGGTAAATCGGGTCCAACGACCCATCTACTATGTTAGAAAAGTTTTGCTGGATGCATAAACCAGGTACCCAGAGATCGAGAAACTAGCGTACACGCTAATCATAGCAGCTCACAAACTTTGTCCATACTTCCAAACCCACACCATCGTCATCCTCGGCAACAATCCTTTGAGACAGATCCTGCTCAAGTCAGAGGTCTCTGGCAGATTGACGAAGTGGGCTATCGAACTAATTGAGTACGACATCTGGTATGAACCTCGGACGACAATCAAAGCCCAAGCCTAGGCCGATTTTGTAGCAGAATATACATTTAGTACCGTAACTCCCAAGCTGATCTAGCTCGAACACACGATGAAAGCATCAACCAGTGCGGCACCGGTCCCGATCAAAGCAGGTCCAGCCTGGGATGAGGAGCCCTGGGTTCTCTACGTTGACGGCTCGTCCAACCAACAAGGAAGCAGTGCAGGAACAATTTTGTACGGTTCAAGTGAGGTGAAGCTGGAATACGCACTCCGGTTTGGGTTCGTGGCATCAAACAATGAAGTAGAGTAGGAAGCATTGGTCGTCAAGCTCACCCTAGCAAGGGAAATGGAGGAGAAACACCTCATAATATGTAGTGACTCTCAGCTCGTAGTCAACCAAGTCAACGGTGAGTATGAAGCCCGCAACCCCACCATGGCTGCTTACTTGGGCAAAGTTAAGGAGATCCTACGCAACTTCATTTCCTATTTCATCAGATAGATCCCGAGGTTCGAGAACGCTGAGGCTGATGCCTTGTCCCAATTAGCCCGCACGAGCAGTAACACCATGTAGACCGTGTATATAAAGGACTTACCTCGGCCTAGCATTCTCGGGGGGGGGGGGGCAGGAGAGGTCGTTCTTGTAGCACAAGCAGAACCGAGCTGGACCGACCCACTCGTGAGTTACCTGCTTCACGGGACCCTCCCTGCAAAATGTCATGCGGCCCAAATGGTAGCCCGGAGGGTAGAGCGCCAGTCAGCTAAGTACATCATTATAGACAGGCAGTTGTATAGAAGGTCCTTTATGCTCCCCTATCTGCGCTGCTTGCAACACTCAGAGCTCGAGTACGTACTCCGCGACACCCGTGAAGGCTTGTTCGGCAGACACTTGGGGGTAGGGTCTCACACAGAAGGTGTTACGGCAATGGTACTATGGGCCCACGATGAAGGCAGATAAACTCGAGCTCGTCAAGAAATGCAACAAATGTCAGAGGCATGCTAACATCCACCACCGACCTGCTGTCGGTATGAAATACCTCACTAGCCCATGGCCCTTCGCACAGTGGGGAATTGACATACTTGGCCCATTCCTGCTAGCGATAGGACAAAGGAAGTTTCTGGTCATAGCAATAAACTATTTTATGAAGTGGGTGGAAGTCACCAATAGAGTGTTGCTTCGGGCTATCTCAGGTACTCATCTCCGACAACGGGAAGCAATTCAAGGATATTAAGTTTCAGAATTGGTGTGCCGAAATAGGAATTCAGCAAAATTTCACCTCGATAGCACACCTCCATGCGAACGAGCAAGCTGAAGTCACCAATAGAGTCATTCTTCACGGACCGAAAGCTCGCTTAGCTCGAGCCAACGGATTGGGGGTAGATGAACTACCCAGTGTACTCTAGGCCTACTGGACTACCATCAAGACTGCCACAGGTGAGACTCCTTTTAACCACACTTACGGCACAAAAGCGGTGATCCCAGCAGAAATTGAGGAGCCTACATTTCGAAGAGACAAATGATGACGAGCTCCATACCAACCTAGACCTGGTAGAAGAAGTACGGGACCTAGCATACATCCAGACTCAGCTTACCAACAGAGAGTAGCTCGGCACTATAACGCCCGGGACAAAAAGCGACAGCTCTGCGTTGGCGACCTGGTTCTTTGGAACTTTATTGTACCTGAGCCTGACATTGGTAAGCTTGGACTGAATTGGGAAGGTCTGAACCGAGTAAGACGGGTATTCGGGGAAGGTAAATATGAGCTCGAGACTCTGGAAGGGACAAGTACCTCGAGCGTGGAACATCGGCAACCTAAGAAGATATTATTTGTGATCACTGATCTGGAGAGAGAACTGTGAGTCATTCCTAAAAGCCCAAGGGACATGATGTCAAGCTGACGTACGGCCTCGGCACTACGATAAGTCCTAATCGCCTCTACGGCATGGGCGGATAAGACCCAGTTGCCTCTTCGGCATGGGCGGATAAGTCCCATTCGCCTCTTCGGCATGGGCAGATAAGTCCTAGTTGCTTCTTCGGCATAGGCAAACAAGTCCTAGTTGCCTTTTCGGCATAGGCAAATCCGTTCTCATGCCTAAAGCTTAGACAGTTCTAGTACAAACCTTATTATGTCAAACCCACCTTGGCATATGACAACAGGTTGATCCCATTTGAAGTCAAGCCCGACAGCTCGGCACTGAGGGATAACTGACACCTAAATGAGTAGCCTGTGTGCAGACAGGTCGGGTATATACCCTACAGTGTCTGCCCACCTCGACGTACAATGATGCGAACTTACCCCTACTCGAAATCTAGCCCGTTAGCTCGACAATTCGGGGTAACCAACACTTTGAAAAAAATCTACTCCGGTTATCCCTACTCGTAATCCAGCTCGTTAGCTCGAAAGTTCAGGGTGACTAACACATTTTTTACTCTTATTTGGTTTAGTTCGCCAGTTCGGGAGTTATTTACACAATTTCTTGCACAGAGAGCCAAAATACTTGTATTTCATTGATGTAAAGTTTTGAGTACAAAAAAAAAGTGAAACTTTCACTATGAACCGAACTTGGAGACTCGGGGTATACATCATAAAGGATAAAAAAGAAGCTTATATTCATTTCGGGGCTCCTCGTCCTTGGTAGAGGCTTCGCCACCACCAGTCTGAAAGAATGGTAGGATCCATCTAATGGACGCCATAAAGGTTGCAGAATGGGTGGGCGAATTTCAAAAATTTCCTACCTTCTCCCAACTGGGAATCATATTCCCTAAATTTAGAATACAATATTCAAGGATCCTATTTGAACCATAATCAAACCAGATCTGTACCAAAAGATAAATGGGAGGAATATACCTGATCCGGAGAAACAGTATCTCCCAAAGTTGGTGTTCACGCCCAAAGAATGCTCCAAGATCTGTTCCTGCTGAAGATGACACAGCTGTGAATGGAACAGAACCAGCAGGGTGCGTCCTACACACTGAATCCTTCACAAGAATCCTCTGGAAGTACTAAACACTGAACCCTTTTCAGTCTTTCTTGCAAGACTGATGTCAAGAACAGATTTCTTGACTTTCTTTTCTGCAAAGATCTAATCTTGCAATGGCAGATGGCGGCGGCAGGAGGAGATCTCCAAAACGAAAAAGGTTGAACTGCTTTTTCTCTTTTTCTGGAGAGTATGAGATATGATCTCAATTCGCAGGAAACTTTCTTGCGATTTTTCTTGGTTCGAAATCTGCTGTAATCTCTTTCTTGGTTAGGGTTTCTCCTCCTTTCTTCTTGATTAAGAAACCTCCTTATTAGGAGTTATTCCAATCCAAATCAGTATTTGGATAGGGGATAATCTTAATCCTTTCTGCAGATAAAGTTAGCTTACTCCTGATCTTATCAAGAGGATACCAGATTCAAATCTAATTTGAATTTGGTCTCTAAGAGTGGATAAGGCTAAAGGCCCAATCCTTTTACTAACTTTAATCTCAAATTCGCCCCATGGATGGGTGATCATATCAGCCCACCTCGAAATGGGCTTTTGGCCCATTAAGTGTTCAGTGTCTAATTACTTTCCAATCTGCTGCCCAGTTGGGCTTATTTGTATGGCGTGGGACCCAAGCATTGATCTACACACCAACCACATGGGTTCGGCCTAGCCTCTAAAACAAGGCCCAGCCGAATTCACTGAAAAACTCAATGAACCCCTTGAGTCCATCATATGGACCCTTTGGGCCCAACACTTACATTAAGTGGTCCCTGGGCCAAGCCATCTTATAAAAACCCAGGGACTATGGGCAGGTGCAAGATTAGCCCATCAGGTATTATCCTCAATGGTCTTACACTTAACCTCTCAGCCCTTAATGATCAAGCACTGCCCGACAAGAGAGGACCTCTCCCTCGGCTGCAAGGAACAGTGACGCACTCTCCTCTCACATGGATCCCGGGAATAAAAACCATTTGCAAACAATTTGAAACCGTACACATATATATATAAATATATTAATTTTGCAAAACAAAATTCCAACGATTGAAATCAACTGCCGGCAGTTTGGTTTCCATCAGAGAGAGTGCATTCCCGATCATTACCCTTTGTCCGACAAAGTGGCTGATTCTGTCACTATGATCACCCACTCAGATGAATTATCAAACTGCCCCAACATACCCAGGTTTTGATCCCCGCTAAGGATCTCACTGATTGGCATATCAAAGGCAGCCTGATCCAACACCTAGTGAAATGTCATAATCGAGTCTAGGGGTCAGGTGTAACTTTCCAGTTTTTCCCATCTATCTCCAAGGTCCAGGGCAATACTGGAAATCTGGTCCGGTTCAAGGATTCAAGTAATCCCATACTGCATGTGCCTCGGGTCTTACCCTGGTGGCTTAGACAGGCCATCCCAACACTTGGTGGCACAACAGCATCAGCCTTGGCAGGATAAATCTCCCCAGACTTATCCAACGGCTGTGAACATTTAAAACTAACACGAGTCTCTATAAATGTCCAGTTTTAGGGTTTTACACAGAATTAAACCAAACAATATGAATCAAACATGCACTTTATTTATTTCCACTAAATAACAAAAGTACATCAAATCATATTGAAGATAAGGGCATACAAAACTGTCTAACACAGTCTCCTCCTCCTCCTCATCAAACAGGTTGCCGTCACTTTCTGCTTCAGAGTCTGGATCTTGGGCAGCTTCGATGGCCATCTCCTCTGTGACCCTCGAAGTAGTTATGACACTGAGGTTGAGTTGGGGGAACTCACATCGGGTTAGCCACCAGCTAAGTTTAAAACATTTGCAGTATCTCGCCGCCCCCACCTCTACCATCTCCCTCAGGTACTCCGTCAAAGACCTGTACTCCTCGACAACCTTGACCTTGGCCTCCTCCATTGCTTGAAGGAGTATCTCAGTTCGCTCTTTCACGTGAGCCTTGAGGTTCTCCACCTCCCTCTTTAGTGCTGCCTCCCGCTCCGCAAGCCCCCTCTTCAAGGTCGCCTCATGCTCTTCCAGCTCCTTTTTCTCCAACATCAGCAACGTGATAAGTTCCTTCTTAGCCTGTGCGTCCTTATTCTGTTGGTTATTTTCATTGTGGGCTAAGTTCAACTCGGTGTGGGCCTTGCGGGAAGACTCCTCGGCTGCGAGGGCTCGCTTCATGTTCACCTCGGACTGATAAGGCAAGGCGTGGATGGCGGAATTCACCTGCCATGCCAAGAGAAGATAACAAGCGTCAGCATATAAAAAGCTAAGTACAAGACAGATCGAAGAAGAAAGCCCGAAAACATACCACCATGTAGTGAGTAACTGCTCGGGCTCCGAGCTGAGCAACCAGCAGTTCGGCCAGCTAGCAACCTCCTCGACATACACTGTGCCTTTGCTTTTGAGGAGGCCGAACTTCAGACTCAGAATGCACCGAGCTGCGTTGTCGTTGCCTGAAGAAGTGATAGCTGTCGGGGCAGGCTCTGAAGACGTAGCCTCCTCAGGCGTGCATGGTGGGGAGAGCTTGCCTGATTCCTCCTCAACCAGGTCTATAACTAGAGGCTGCTCGGGCTCTGGAATGGTAGCCGGTGGGGACTCAACGCAAGCTCTTTTGGAAGCTTTTTTCTTTTTCCCCTTCTTCATACTCCTGAAGATTTCGTTCGCGGGGATGTCCATAATAGATGCAACAAAAATGAGCTATCAAAAACACTACCAAAATAAGAAAAAGATCCAACAAACAGTGACCTACCAGGACTTAGACCAGCCTGCACAAGCTTCTCCTCAGTCACGAAGTCTACAAACTTCAAGTCGAGCTCCGCCTGAGATTAGAGCGCCTCCTTCGTCTTCAGGTCCAATCCGACACCGGGGTCCTGGATGGCTGCCCTCCAATGGGTCGAGAAATGCCACCCCTTAGTGTTGCAGACCACAAAATAACGCCTCTTCTAGGCGAGGACCTTGTTTGGGAGCTCGTACAAGAATTTGAATCCAGGACGAGGTGACAGGTAATAAGTTCGTCTGTGCTCAGGCAGAACACAGGACGAGTTTTATTTTTTTATGGAAAGAATAGAAAGAAAGATATCAAGGTCGAGAGGAAGGATGTAATCGTGGAAAAGAGAAATGGTTTCTACTACGTTACGGATGGCGTTCGGGTGCAACTGGTCTATGGTGATGTTGAATAATTTTATGACTTCGACTATCAAAGGGTGAAGTGGAAGACGAAGACCAGCTATGAGTTGTTCCTCGATGATCACGATCTCGTCGTGACCATGCTCCCAAAGGAAATTACCTAAGGGGATATTGTAGATGAGGTCGTTTGGAAGTCTATAGTGGGCTACTAGGGATAGGAGCCTATCCGTCATCATTGTCGACGGGCCAAAGTTATCTGGCATCCGACCTCGATGCGAGGTGGGAGCCAAGTCACCGAAGGCCTCTCGCTCCCCCTGAAGTGAGTCCACCTCGGGAGGACCGCAGATCGCATCCTGACCTGAAGTAACCTCCTCGGTAGGACGAAGATCTATGGCCTGAGCCGAGGTACCTCTACTCCAGCAGATTCACCGCTCTCGCCTAAAAGGCTTTCGAAACTAAAGCTAGACATAATGGAAACACGCAAAATCAAAAAAGAGAGCTAGGGAAGACTCACCAAAAGAAAGACCAGTGAAAGGAAGATGGCATTAGACACCGAATTGAAGGACTTGAGCGCGACCTCAGATTGCAGATTATCGGACTTGTGGCGAAGAAAATGAGTCCCTTGCCCCCTATTATAGCCGGTGTGTCCGGGAATCAACAGTCAAGATCGTCACAATCCAACGGCTTCTAGGAAAACCGATTGCACAACCCCCGAGGTTGAAATCGGTTTAGCACGTATTTTGACGTCCGCGGAGTTTATAAAACGGCATGACGTTTGTGCGAACATCTGACGCGACCTGGGTTATTCCTAGTTGAGTCAGGTGGCCGAACAGGTCCGACCAATGATTCACTTGTCAAACCGCCTAGACCTCGTGCAAAATCCACCTAGACTTGTCATGAACTCCCCGCACCAAGTCGAGACACCTGGTTCGGGGAGTAGGGGGCAATTGTTGAAGTGTGATTTGGCCTGACCTTGTGAATAGGGGACACGTGGACACGACCTAACTAAGAGATGACAACTTAGCCTAGCAAGCCTAGTTTGCAAGAATTGAGCTCGGGTATTCAATCACCTCGGCACAGGATCACATCGGCATTCAATCCAATTCGGAACTAAAGAACCAAAGTACCAACTCGGGACTAATAACCCGAATCGCCACGCAACCAACTCCAGAGGTCTCTCCTATGAATCCTGAATCTTTCGAAATCACAATGAACTAACAGATCCTAACTTTTTCAAGATTATGATGAGGACAAATCTCAACTTCGTTGGAGTCAAAATTGGGACGATAAGCCTTACCTACATACTGCTCCTTCGAAAGTGGAATGAACTCTATCTCCACACCCCGGAGATCCCAGAACTGATCCACAAAACCAGCGAAGGCTCAAATATATAAAGGCATCAACCCCAATGACACAAGGTATGCGTGAATTTTCTACTCTCTAGTTCTCTAGCTCTCTAGATCTCAAAGCTTTTCAGCTCACATCACAGTCTACTGACTTTAGCATCGATCGACCTCGTCGGGTTAGCCACCCTAGGTTCTCTGATCTGCTATCTTGCAGATTCATCTAGCTCGCCGCTCGATTGGAAGCCATATCATCCTCTAGCAGGGAGTAGTCAGATCGCGCTACACCATGAAGGTTTCTAAAAGGCCCCTGTACTAGCCATTGGAGGCAGCCATTATTCATCGTTGGAAGTGAGGTTTACCGGATGTTGGAAGAAATATCTCCCATCTACTTCTTTTGTCTCATTCTCCCCCTATTTTTTAACATTTAAGGATTCTCAGAGGCCTCCTTTGTTCATTGGTTGAAGGTTTCCCAATTTATCGGCCATCGTGCCCCTCCCCCACATCCAATTCCAATCATTTGTGTTATGTTGGAGATCGAAAACTCTTTTTGTTAGACATTCGGTATATTATAGTGGGATCTGCTAATGTGGTAAGGAACTAGTTGTGAGTGAATTTTTTATGCATTAATGTGGAAGTTTTACTTTGCATTTGCCATTACCCATTGTGTTGTATCTCGAATTAGAGTTGGAATAGCTCCATTCGGTTAGGAATTCAAGCAATAGGCATCATGTTGCACTATTGTTTCTCTAATTCCTAACAGGAAATGTCAGGTGCCAAACTTGGGATAAGGTACTCCACTAAACGTTTTAGGGAGATGGTGAATAGTTTGTTTCTATGCTTCGAGCACAAGTGAAGTCTCCAACAGACTCCCTTTGGACACTTCTTGGATTTGCCACACGTGCCTGCGGAGACAACCCTCCTAAGTTATCTACTAAAATTGTGGGACTCGAATTGCCATTGCTTTACACTTGGTGGAAGGATTATGAAATTCTGCGAGGCCAATGTTGCAATGATAACAAGGCTCGATCTGTCAAGTAGTACAATTGCCCTATCGAAGGCCTTCCCAATAGAAGATTGTTCATGCATTCGTTTGGTTTGGATGAAAATCACTCCGCCTTTGTAGAGTTCGATTAAGTGTGGCAGAGGCTGAAAAAAGATTATTATGTTGGATGGTGATGAGCACATTGAGGAGGTCGTGAATTTGTTATAGGTTCTTAAGATTCTGAACCCTACTAGTGAGGAATTGGACTTGGTGGAAGTTCAGTCGGAGGGCTATGTAATTTGAATTAATAAGATTATTTTTATTTTCTATTAAGTTCTTTATGTGGCTCAAGTACATATAAGTTGATGTATATAGAGTAATTAATATTTGGTGTTCATATGTAGTTTGTGGATTCAAGGGGCCATAGGTATTATTAACGTTGCATACATGGTTTGAGTTATATATATATATATATATATATATATAGGGTTTCTCATAGTGGTGAGATTTGTTAATCAACTCCTAACTTGGTTTTATAGGGATTTCGCAAATCCTGTGTGAACCTATGGAATATCAAATTTTGTGTACAATGGTCAACCAGTAGGCCTCGAAGAGAGAGCTGAACGAAGCACATCGTGATGAAGTTAAAAGGCTCCATGCAATGTTGACAAATAATGGTTTGGATTTGGATTTTATACCATTGAGTGAAGGGCTAAGAGATTTAGCAACCTGCGTGCTAGAAGATGATGATTATGGTGTAGACATGCCAATTGGAGTCGCAAGCGGAGCCACGGGGGTAGAGCAATCTCCTGAAAGAACTAGCATTGTAGCCCCATCTTGTGAGATCGTTAATGTGTCTCCCCATTGCCTATACCTACAAATGTAGGTTTTCTTGGCCATATAAAGAGCGGAAGCAAAGCAGCACAATGGTGTCGCCTTACCTACCTCTTGGGTAGCAAGGGTGAGTAGCAAAAGATTTTGCCATCGCTACAGGGTCCAAAAGAGCAATGAAGGGGAAGGTTAAGTGATAACTATTGGTGTTGTCTGTAGGGTTGAGTTGTTTAACATTTTAGTGACAAATGGAGTATTTGTTGCAATCTATAGATGCACAATCTTTATGAACTTCTTTTAAGATGAAAGACCTGCTCTCAAAGGAAAACTTGACAGTTGTGAAATGATTCTTGAAAAACTCCAATATAAGGCAAGTGCACGTGATTGTATACTGGATTATGTCCATTTAATTGGATTTTTTTAACTAGATTTTGTACATATCATTTTTTTCTTGTATAAAGAGGTTGATGAATGATTATTCTCAAGATAGTGAACAATTAGTATGGAGCGATGGTGTGGTATTTTTTACCCCAGATTGCCTATTGCCCCTTTTCAACCTGGAAGCATGGGTCTACGATGAGGTATTGGTTTGGTTTAGGGGGTATTGCGTGCCATAAAAAGTTAATTGGCAATCTAGTTTCTGAGGTGGATCTACCCATAAAAATCCCATAACTTTACTTGTTCTGATTTGACATGATTGGTTGTGTAGGTCATAGATGTGTATGGGTTCTTACTGATGGAAAGGCCTGCCAACACCATCAAGATATGTTACGTGTCTTCAATGCCACCAGTAAGGGTTGTTGCTTGCAATGTGGATAAAATCCACACAATATGGAAATGCATTTTGGGATATAATCTCAATGTTGTGTGTTTGTAATGCAGTTGTATTTCTCAGATGCCCACCACGATGTTCTATATCAATGGCTGAAACCCGAAGAAATATTGATGTGTGATAAGGTTTTCATACTATTGTTAGATGGCTCACATTTGTAGCTACTAGTGGTGGATATGTTGCACCAAAAAATCAAAACTTATAGTTCCAGGAACAGCAATTACCAACAAGCTTATGCAAGAACCATGGTATGTATCATTAAGTTGATTTTTACACCATAAATTGGGTATAAGATAATGTCGGTTTGCTGATTTGTTTGTTTGATTTTACATTATCTGGCAGGAAGCTAGTTTGAGTGAGAAATTAGCATCTTTTGTTGTTGGTATCACCGGTTGGCTATTTGAAACCGTGGGGTCAGTTCCTAAACAAGTTGGGTGTGTGTTATATGGTGAACACTTAGGTGTTGGGTACTTGTATGATGGTTATTACGAATGAGAAAAAAAGTTATTTATGTTTTGTTCAGTGGTATCGAGTGTGGTGTGTTTGTGATGAAGTACATGGAATGCACACCCAGAATGCAAATTTTGATATCAATCCAGTGAGTACATATGAATTACGTATGTTAACACACACATAAGTGTATCCTGTTACTACAAAAGTATTGTTTCCCATTGCTAGGCTTCCCTATTAGTTTGGGGCATCTCTGCCTCTTACGGGGGACGTTTAGGGGACCTCACCCCATTCCAACTTTGTTGCATGGCTAAGAGCAAGAAGCAACTTATTGCACATAAGAAAACATGGCTAGCGAATGACCCTAATGTTCCACAAGTTTGGTGTTAGTTCCAAGAGTTCCACTTTGCGATCAATGTCTTATTCCCTTAAAGTTTTAGTTATTTCATTCCACAACAGGGCAAACTTCTTCCCTTCCACTTGGTTCAATTCAATCTTCACAAATGGTCGGCCCCCATACTGCAGTTTCAATAGGTGAATGGCATCTTGCAACTTGCCCAGCAATGTCCCCCTTGTATTCAGAAGTTGCTCCTTTGGCATGAGATTAAACTATATTGCACTTGCAAAGAACTGAAACCTCAGCCTCAATTGCTCCATGTTCTGAATCTCACCTAGGTGGGAGAATAACCCAAATGTTGCCCCAACAATGGAGGTAAAAATTGAGTACCATACTGCAAATTACTAGGGGATTGATTCCCGACACTCCATTGGCTACTCATACCTCAAATGTTTAATAACCCACGATAAAGATATCAATATCTTAATTAGCATTATTAAACAATTCATTAGCGCTCAACTAAATAACATTAAACAATTCATTTATAGAGGTCCTTACCGAACTTAATCAAGCAAACAAACAATGAAACATAGTAAGTAAAATTCCTGTGATTGAGCAGTGTCAACAAATAGGGATTTCAATCTCCTGTACGCCACAGATTATTGAGATTGGATGAGGAGGTTGAATGGTCGATCATCGATATTGACTAAGAATAACACGTTAGAGTGCAGTGAGTTGGAGAAGGCTTCGCACGGATGGTGAACGGAATGCTATAGCATTGGGAAGGCTTCCATGAACCGAAGTTGGGGACAAAACTTGTAGAGCCTTTAAGAATCCTTCCAATGGGTAGATACCACATATCAGTGAGCTAGAAAACACAATAGACATCCAACGATCGAAACATGGGGATGAAGGAAACCGATGAACAGATGGGGGCCTCCAATGGTGGTTGAACATAGGGGGCCTCTAGGAACCCTTACAATGGCTACTAAGCCCAACTTTGAGCTTCCTTTCAATAGTGAATGGCATGGTGCCTCCGATGGTCGGTGAACGATAAACCGAGCTTCGAGCTTCCTTGCAATGGTGAACAAAGAGTGTCATTGACAACCGGTGAATCCTTCCAACAATCAAAACTTTGGAAGAAGGGAGCAAACTTCATTTTCTCCTTTACTTTGCAACTTTGAGAATCCTTCCACTCAAAACTTTGGGAGAAGGGGGCAAACTTCATTTTCTTCTTCTTTTCATCGTCCAAGGGTATAATAGTAAAAACATTTTATCTTTTTTGCTAACATCTGGGTGGAGTTAAAAATAATTTCAAAATTGTTAGATGGGGGTGACGAGAGTTTCGAATTTTGTACCAGCCTATTTGAGATTTCAATTTCTAAGGTGGAGTTGACCGAAGAAACCCCTTGAATTTAATAGTTTGGCCTCCACAAATGTCCACGCAAGGCCCACTAACCCTACTATGTGTAGAGTATGGATGGTAATTTTCCCTTTTCTCGTGAGATATTTGGACTCACTGATCGGTAATTGGGTAAAGGAAGGAGATTGCCTTGATGGGGAAGGGACGATGATGGGATTAACAATGATCCCCAACCATGAATGGATTGTGGATGGGGAGTGAAGTTCGCATTAGCATCATGCTTTCACAATGTTATATAACAAACTAGTTGGGCCCGTGCGATGCATGGGATGAGACACCCCTCCTTGTCCCTTGTCCCTTGCCCTCATAAGTCAAGACACTCTACTCCATCCCCCGACCCTAGGGCAGGGCAGGTTCAAGGCGAGGCACCCATTTCCCGTCGGGGATAGGGAATCCCCAAATTTCCCCATCATGAGGCAACCATTTAAAAGTATCTAATTTATGAATATTTTGCAAATAGGATTATGAGAATTTAGAGGTATTTTAGGAATTTGATTATGATAATTTGAGGGTGTTTTATAAATGAAATTATGGGATCTTAGGATTATAAGAATATAAAGAAAACTTAGAGATGTTTCAAAAATCAATATTAAATCTACGGATATTTTACTAATTTACCATCGGGTTCGACGAATTATATGCAAACTCTATCCTTAATTTGAGGCAAACATATTTTCCCTGTCCCCACCCCATCTTTGCCCCACCTCTGTTTAAGATTTGAGAAAACTTGCCCCATTCAGGATGAGGTAGAGTTGGGCCCCAATTTTACAAGGGACATTGTCATCCCTACAATTCTAATAATTTTACATAACAAATTAACTAACAGTAAATTAAACAACAATAGACTATAATATTTTATGATAATTTCTAAAAAAATGTTGAAATTGCGATTGATTATTAGTAATGTATAGTAAATTAATTATTTACAATAATAATAAATTAATGTAAATTATTTACTTTTTAAGTCTAAATTATTTACTATTAATCAAGGTAAATTAATGTAAGTATGATAAATTACATTATTTTTAATTAATGTAAGTATGTTAACTATAATTATTGATTTTATAGAAATTAATAATTCATTCTAATTAGTGATATCTTTTATCAATAAACTATTATTGTAAAAATTTAATGAGAATTTATTAAATTACAGTGATTAATGTAAACTACGCTAAATTTTGAAATTTTGAACATTTATTCATAGCCAAAACTTATTAAATAATGGATGGTTTTATTAATTTTTGGTAGAATATTAAATTATTTAATATTTGTTAAATAATGGGTTCTTTCTAAAATAAGTGTTTCATATTTTTTGGTATAATATTTTCCAAAGATTTTTAATAACTTTCATAACTAATGGATTATTTAACAATAGATTATTATTTAAGAATATATTATTTAAGAACAATGGAAGATGCCATTGATATATAGGAAACATCAAATTTCCCTTGTTCCCCTCTCTTTGCTTGAAATCAAGTCTATAGATATAAATATTGTTTGATTTGGAAAACCTAATCTTAAAAAAATGACCTTGTTTTTATGAGAAAGTGGAGATAATAAAGAGGAATTAGAGATAGAAGTGAAGGGGAGAATAAAATATATATTTGGCTAATTAAGGAGAGAACTTAGGTTGTTATAGAAATTGAGAGACATGAATTTGGGAGAGGGGGGGGGGGGTGGACCTAATGGGAAAGGAGATGAATGAAGATAGAGGGTGCTAAGATGGCAAATTGGGAGTGGTAGGAAGGGAGCAGGAGAGAGAGTCAAGGATAATGAAGGGTTGGGTAATGGAGCAAGGATAAGCAAAGTGAAGTGGACTATCTTGCTATATTTATAGAGACAAATAACATTAATAATTTGAATATCCTTATTAATAAAGATTGGGGATGGGATTGGATTAGGGGTGGATTAATAAAGATCCACCAACACATCATGCTTTAATTATTTATCCTTTTTCAAATGGTTCTAATAAGGATATTTGGGAGTTGTTAGATTTTATGTCTCATTCTCGTTGCTAATTAATAACAATACTTATTTATTATCATATTCATTTTTGTTTAACATAATAAATATATAAAATTAGAGATGTGCATAAATTTTTATATTTTCTATATTTTTTAGTTTTTATTAGATAATTATGACAACATGTGCTGGCCTATTTGACTTGAAAAAAGTGCAATCTCATTCTAGGTCAACTTTAAATTTTTTATTCCATTTACATAATTAATTCTAGAAATGGTTATTGTTTATCGCACTTGTTTTGTTTGATATGACTAGTTGATAATATCTTAAAATTGTCAATTTTTTTTATAAATTTTATGTTTTTATTTTGAATCATTACGGTGCAAGTCAAGTAGGTTATGCTGAATTTAAGCTCAACCCAAGCCAAACCTATGCATTGGACCTAACACTTCAAACCAATGTTAAGCTTGGTCTGTCTAATTTTGGCCCAACTTGCTTTGAAATTTTGTGCACTTGGGTTTGTTAGTTAGCCCCTTGATAAAATTTAACATAAATGTATGTGTATAATTATACATGTGTGTGAATGTACGCAAATACGTGTTGTATATGCATTTATGATTGTATGTATATAATTAGACCTCACTTTGGCTACTTAAAGGCTAGACTTAGGCCCAACTTGAAAAATAAAAAAGCTCAAACTTTTTTAGCCTGGGTCTAACCTAGGTTGAAGATCGAAAATCAAAGCTAACTTGTCTAAAATTATGAGTTAGGTCAATTATTGCTCGAGTTAAGTTTAGTTAATTTGCCTCCATATGGACCATTGACCATCGGTTAGATTCATAAACTTTTTTATTTTTACGTTAGTTTACTTTTTAATCCTATTTTGGTTATTAATGAAGACAACTCTTATCTATCACACTTGTTTTTCTTTAATACGATGAATATATAATATTAGAGATGCACCCAAATGTTTTTTTTTTTTTTACAAAATTTATATGTTTTTAAAAAAATGTGTCTTTGTCTTTTTTAAATTTTTATTATTTATTTATGATATCATTGGTTGATCCATATGACATAAAAGGTTGAATCATTGACCTACCACTTGAATAGGAAAATAGTTTAATTTTTGGGGTCATTTTCAAATATTGTATTTCATTTCCATCAAATAAAAATGCATTTATTCGGTATGCTTGTTGTTTGTTTTATATGATAAATAGATAAAATTAGAGATGTGCCTTTATAATTTTTTTAGTATTTATATTTATTTTTAAATTTTTATTATTTAACTATGAGAACAATGGTTGACCTAATTGACGCTTATGGTTTAACTATTTACTTGCCATATAGACAAAAGGGTGGTTTATTTAATTATTTTTCATGTTAGTTTTGAACATAGGTTTTGCATTATTAAAAATATTGCATATAGATTAATTTGTAGAGTTTTTTTGGTGATAAATAAAATTACTTCAAATATAGTTTTTTAAGGGTATTGAATGAGAGTTAATATCTCAAATAGAGGGAATTTAATGAAGTGAAAAGTAACAATACTTTAAATTATACTTTTGCCCATACAATTAAATAGGGACTAAATTCATAGATTGGGGTGTTTTAGTCAATAGAAGTCCACAAAGCTCATTTATTTAATGTGCATTAAATATAGGATTCAATGAAAATAAATGGGAGTCAATACTTAAATATAGGACATAATGTTGAGGACTATGATGAACTTAAAATAGTAGTTTTATTTTTTATATTTTTGCCCTCACAATATAGGGATACAAAGTTTAAAAAATAAGGGCTTTTTAGTAAAAAATCCATAATCTATACCTCATCTCTCATAATATAGGGATACTTAAATTGTCTTTGTTTTTTAACCCAAGAAAGCCATTTTTTAACGTAAACAATTAAAATGGCCACCTTGGACCTCAAACTAACCTGAAAATTAAGGCCACTATTAAGAAAAAACAAACGGCACTAGAAATGTCATTGACAAATCCATTAAATGATGAATAAAATAATATAAAATACTAATGCGACATTATTTAAGTAAAAAAATGGAAATTACAAGTAGATCCGCTTAAAACTCCAAGCCATTGAATCATACACTCACCAATAAAAAAAGGTTGGAAAATTTATAGATGGGTCCCGATCTATTCAATCATAACATGGACTCAATCTTCCCTAGTCTTCCCTTTAGCCTAGAAGGACCTCGCCTTTGTTGAGGACCAAGGATGGATGATGACTTTTATCCGTGGTGGGGATTGAGGTTAGGGACAAGGAATATAATCCCCGCCTCATTTTCATTCCTAATGCACCCACACCTCCTATTTGAAAAGATACCAAAGGTCTACCTAGGAATCAGATTGGTAAATTCAACACATATATGTAGGATTTTTGGCTTTAATAACCCTTGAATTTTACAAAATACACACACACTTTAAACCGTAAACCACTTTTACCCTCAAACTATGATGGAAATGCCACTTTAAGACATAAATAGATGGCATTAGAGATGCTATCAATGGATCCGCTAGATAATGAATAAAATAGTAAAAATATATTTATGTGGCAGTCTCTAAGTTTGAAAATACCACTTTAGATGTTAAAAAATCCGTGAGTTAAAAATAAATTTGATTGACTTTAAAATAATTACTTCAAGAATTTTATCAAATTAGTCACTAAATTAACAATAGTAAATAATTGACAATAGTTGAGAGTTAATTATTACTTAAACACTGGCTTAATTAGTGTAACTAACAGTAATTTGACAATCATTTAATTAAGGGTCATTTACTAAATTGACCTTTTGTCAATAATATTGTGTGGAACCATTTTACTTAATCAACCTCGAGTAGTTAAGAACATTTTATGTTGTCCTATGAAAAATGGTAACTTGTCCACATATATTGCGTGCAAAATGTTCAAGGGCATGGGCCTATGGTATTTTATTTTGAAAATATACCTATCGCTTTATATCGAGTTTTTAAAATCAATTAATGTTTGATTTCTAGATCTACAATACAATGTTTAGTTTCATCAAAATGAAGAATAGAGAATAGATCATCATATTATTAGTTTGCAACAATACGTCTTCCTTCCTCAAATAGAGGAGAAAAAACTAATTGAAAATAGTTGTTGTCGATGCATTACTTTGGGCAATAATGTCATCTTCATTAATATTATATGTAGATTAATTTGTCCAAATAAACACTAAGGTTAAATTTGTCATTTTACACCTCAATCAAATAAAATGTTAAGTAAATTAGTTGCAAACTATAGGGGGTGTTTTAGCGAATAACCCTTTAACTTACTTAAGTTAGTTAACTTAGTAACTTAAATTTCTTAATTAAACCAATTTACTTAATTTATTTAATTACTTAATTTATTTATTTTAATTCACTTAACCAACACTAACTTAATTTACTTTTTTTTTTACCTTAACGAGCTTCAATTATCTAATTGCTCTATTTACTTAGCTTAAATTGCATAATTGACTTAGTTAATTAGTTAATTCACTTAGTTGGCTTAATTTACTTATTTAGTTTATTTGATTGCACTATTTATTTAGCTTAATTTACTTAAGAGATAATGACCAATCAGCCCATATCAGAATTTTATAGCCCCAAAGTACAGAGGGAATGCATCATGACCGTGAATTGATGCCAAATTCATGGGCAGGATGTGGTTTATAAGGGGAGAGAGCTAGTAGTAGGGGGGGGGGGGGCTGGAATTCAGAATTCTGCATCATGTGTATCCGTACTTGTTCGTTTACTTAATCAATTAGCCAATTCACTTAATTGGATTGATTTACATTTCTAGATCGATTAACTTTGTATATTTGATTTACTTAATTAACTTAGTTTCCTTAATTAATTTAATTTATTTATCCAATTGCTTGATTTACTTATTTAGTTCAATTAGCTTAAATGCCATTAACTACTATATTTACTTATCAATTAGTTGTTTTGTTTAATTGCATGGGTTTCAAATCTTTTTTTGATCCATACAACAACCATTTACCTTTCCTACAAATTGAGCCAAAGAAAGGCAACAACTGCTGGTTCTAATATGCCTTTCGTGCCCTTAGGACCTCTAAAGTCAACATTGCAAACAATAAATTAGGATAAATGCTGCCCATACAAATATTTGAGCTTATCCAAACCCCAAGCCATTTGTTGAGTTATCACCATAAGAGAAATCAATGAGATTCTTCAACAGTCTAACCTCTTTTAGATAGAAGTGACCTATTTCATTCACATTGAGGGAGTAGAAGTGACCTATAGTGAAATCCAATCCAAACATCTGGCAACTCCAACACCACCCACACCTCCATCTACAAGCTCCCACCTCAGGCAACCAATGCCACATCAGACCAACAGAGCTCGTGTTGGTTGCCCATGGCTCACTTTGGGCTAATGTAGCTCACCTAGGGCGAGCTGGGCTCACTTCATGCAGCTTGGCTTCTGTTCTAGCTAAACTTTCGTGCCACTAAGGATAAAAGGCACCTCGGCTTATAGATCGAGTAGTAGGCATAAAAAAGCACACTTTGCCAAGATGAGCTACACTATAAGAAATACATTAGAGCTTCACCACATGTATGCGGAGCGACCATCTGGCAGCACCATTATCACGTCTGGTAGCATCATTATCATGCATGCCCATCCTGTCAATCAGTTGGCTTGGGCTCCATGCACAAAAAACGTAGCGTGGGAACCACTTAAATGCGTCTCACTACTCGTACAGGCATTCATGCCCCGACAACCAAGTGTCGTAGCCCACACTAATTGTCCAACACATTTTCGGCACGCTTTCTTTGGCATGAGCGTTTTCAATTTTGTTAAAGGTTAATTAAGCATTAATTAGACACTTTTTGGATTCATTTATTATAGCTTTTTTACCATGACAACTCGACCCTTATTGACTTGCTCATCGAAGTTAAAAGCAAGGGATATCACACTAGGCCCCTCTAACTTCCTTCTCTTGCGGGTACCCTATCGATCTTTGACCTATCTTCGAGCTTCTCATGTTATCATTAAATCCGACATGCCTATTTACATTTATTGGTTGAAGAGAGAACAAAAGTGTAAGTTGACATGCAATAATACAATGACAGTGTCAAGATGTGGCCTCATCTACAATCATATTCATCACAAAGGAAATGAAGACACGTTTGTTTCTTCTTAATTTTTATCTTGTTGCCCCTTATTTGTTCTCTTTTAAAGTGCAATTATACAATTTATTATTTTCCAATAATATTCTCAAAAATACAAATAAAAACTCTTGTATATGGGGTCAAAATGGATATTTGATAATTTTCAGAATTCAGAATTCATAACAACATTCTCTGCATTCAGAGTGAAGAGGAAACAAAAAGTTTACCAATACCAATATACCTCTTAATATAATTGTTGCATTTTCAAATGTCAGAAACGAACATGCCCCAATTGGTTGACTAATTGGTCAATGAAGGACATGCTAGGTTTTTGCATGGTTCTACGTCAAATGAATGACAACTTAATTTTCTTTTATTCATGGACTCCTTAGTTCTTTCTTTTACTTTCTTAGTCGTGTTTGTTAACCTCCCTCCTGTTATTAAAAAAAAAGTTTGTATTACCTCAAGATACAAAGATGTTAGAAAATCCATGTTTGCATCGATTGGCGATACAAATATGTATCTTAGACAATTGCATGCAAATTCAAATTATAGCACATATATGCACTAGTCAATCATTTGTACCACAAACAAAAGGAACCATAAAGTTTTGATAACTTTTCTTCCACAAGGTAGATGGGTATCACTTATCTGTAAGTGGTACTCAACGAAAAACAATTTACCATAAGATCTATAATTACCAAAAAAATATAAACAAAAAATTATTCCATTAACTTGAACAATTTTCTCATTAACCAACATTCTCCATCATTTTTCCAAAAAGGACCTAAATGTTAACAATAGAAACAAGCTCTTATTGGTTGGTATTACTAGGGGGTGCAAATTGGGCATGTTAGGTTGGGTTTGATGTCAACCAACAACCAACCCTAAGAATTAAGCATAAAGCTCAAGCCTAGCCTGAACCCAAGGTCAAGCCCAAACTATTTATCCCAAGCCTAGCTCACACTAAAATTTAATGCACTCGGGTTGGTCTTGAATCTGGCTAGGCTTGGATTGATCAATTAATCTACACTAAAAATTGATGTACATGTGTGTCCATATGTATACATATATGTATAATTTATTAAAAAAATATGTATATATATGCATATATATATATATATATATATATGTATATATATAGCACATACACATCAATATAATCGGGTCAAGCTAAAATTGGATAATATTGGATTACATTCCAAAAAATTTAAAACCCTAGGTTTTGGGGTTAGGCCCAGCCCGAAGATAGAAAATTTAAACCCAGCCCGTGTTAATTGCGGGCTAAAACGGTCCGGGCTCGACTTTGTTTTTTAAAGGTTCTTGTGAGCCTTTGGGACAGTTGCCTTTACTCCGTGAGCGCTCTCCTCCAAAACTTTTCCGGCGTAACGACGGTTGCAAATTGTGCAGCGCGTTTCGTTTTAACGACCAAGGGCAAGTCGCAACGTTGCCAAACGTGAAAAATTTGATTTCTTAAAAAAAATAAGAGGAGGAAGCAGAATGCTTCCTTCTTTTGGCGGTGGATGATAAGATGGGTCATGGGTGACGTGCTTTTAATATCTACCGTCAAAAGGAGCCAAAGTGAACTCGCCCAATCTGCACAACTTCACATTCTATTGTTGATTTGTTTCTCCAATCGCCCAGGCAACGCTGGAAGCTGAAGCCTGAAGGTTTCGAACTTTTGCTCTTCTACTTCGCCAAGTTCCCTCCTTTTTGTTTTTCCTTCTCGTCGTTGCTTCGGGCTCAAATCAGTTCCAGATGGAGATCGACGGTTTCGTATACGAAACCCTAGGCTCTCTATCAGCCTCAACCGTCCCATCAACCGACTTCTCCGGTCCCGACTCTCCCGAGCTCTACTCTGTATTCCGAACCCAGATATCTTCTTGCTCATTGAACTGCCATTCTCCTGAAACTGCCGCGCCTGACTACTTCTCTCTTGACGTCGAAGACGTCGATGCCGACGTTGTCGATGGGTCGAGGCAACCGACCGCCGCGACTCCTCCTGTTGCCACTCCTACCTCGTCTCGACCAGTGGATAGGACGTTGGAGGTCGGCTGGTTCCGAGCCAACAAGCGGTTCAGGAGCCCCATGATTCAGCTCCACAAAGGTAACGACATGTCCCCTTATATCAGATTCGTCTAAAAACCTTATTAGAAATAGACAGTAGAAGTTTTAGCGTTGCTTGTAGTATTATTTTTGTTCTAGTTTATTTGCATTAATTAGAGACATAAACAAATGGTCCATGAACTATGGGAAACCATATTGCTATGTATGACACTGAACCTTAATGTGGAGAGAGTTGGGGGGGGGGGGGAGAGTATGCCACATGCGAAATCTCTTCCATGTAGAGTTGGAACTTTTTTACATTTCATGGCATTAATGTGAATCCTGAGAATAAGATAAGTCAAATTTCACATAAAAAATGGAGAGAGATGGAAGGATACAATGGATGTTCTGTCAACCAGAAACGACTCATGTAATTTACGATTCTACTTATTAATGTACCATTGTATGTGCTCATTGACCAGCTTGCATCAATGAGACAGTACTATGCACCCGATTGGTGTGGGAGCGTGGGCGCCCTGGAACTACTATTTGTCTCATTTGATTTCCAGCTGAGGGAGTGGTTGGATGGTCAAGGGAACTTGCTTATCTGAAAGGAAGCCTATAGTTTTGAATAAATGCTAATTTACAGTAAAAAAGGCCATTACCCAATGTTGGTCTCAACTGGGTGCCTGGGTCTTGGGAGGGGTAGGCTGGATAGAGTTCTAACCCTTGGCATTTTTTTGGGCAGTGTTCCGCTCTCGGATTCGAATCTGCATTTTCACACTTACCAGCTTGAGATTTTAACACAACACCAAGTAATGGCCCCTAAGTTTTGAATTTACAGCGTCTGTTGTTATTGGAGGTAAAGACAAGATACTATGTCAATGTTTTTGCCACCAATGTCTGCCCTAGTATAGGGTACTAGTGCTTTTTTCAGTTCAACAGGAAGTTAGAAATCCATGACATATTGGCTCAGAACTAAGCATTTTTCTTTAGCATTTGTTTCTTGGTTGTTCATGTTTCTTTGTTACATTGTAAATTTACGAGGTGTATTATTGGCAGAGATACTTGATTTTTGTAGCTTTTTGTCACCAACCCCAGAGGAGCAAGCATCACGAAATACTGCTGTAGAGTGTGTTTTTGACGTCATTAAATATATATGGCCCCACTGTAAGGTATGCAGTATGAAATCTATCTTCAGAATCATCAATTAGAGTAAGGGAAGTTCATATCTAGGTACATGTAATTGCCGTTCTTGTTATTAACCATCATTATTGTTCATGCATTACTTTTTTCCATCTTCTGATTCATTAAACATTCTACATTTAGATTCACATAACCAATGCCATCAGCCCATCACATCTGTCAGATGTCAGTCAACTTCAATTGGTTTTCATTTTTTCTGTTGGCATTTCCCAAGCTTTTTTGGGAATTTTTTTGGTCTTGTACCAAGTCACCCTTTCAGTGGCACCATTGTTGTCACTTAAGTTCTAGTTACATAAAAGTTTTTCTAGCCACATAGACAAATTTTCTTTTGACTTTCAATGATATATATTTTGTAGGTTGAAGTGTTTGGGTCATTTAAGACAGGCCTCTATCTTCCAACTAGTGATATCGATGTAAGTATTTTTCTCTTTTTTATTAATGATTTATTTTCTCTCTCTTTTTTTTTTTTTGCTTTTTTATCAATCTCTTTTTGTGGTTGTAATATGTTGGGACTTGGGGGTACTAACTATGAATAAACCCTAGTTATTTCTAGGTCAAAGTAGAGAAGAAGAAAGAAGAAAGAAAAGAGAAAGAAGAAGAAGAAGGAGAGGAGAAGAGTGTTCGGTCAGACTAGAAGAGAGGATGTACAAAAGTACCTATCATAGCCGACTCACTTGACTTTTATTCATGAAAAACTTGAGTTACAAGAAAGACAATTTTGTCCTTCATAGAAGATGGGACACATAACTTAAACTCAAATACAATAGACATTTCACTGTCAATAAGATACACCAGAATGACCAAAATGCCCCTGCCTCGAGCATTTTAACACTCCCCCTCAAGCTGGAGTATACATCATATAGTCTCAACTTGTTACAAATGTAATCTATTCTTCCCCGAGACATTCCGTTTGTGAAGATATCTGCCCACTGATTTCCTGAGCTCACATGAGATGTAGTTATTACTCCACTTATCACTTTTTCTCTCACAAAGTGACAATCCACCTCAATATGTTTAGTTCTTTCATGGAAGACATCATTGGATGAGATGTGAACAACAACTTGGTTATCACAGTATAGTTTCATGGGTTTGTCAATTGAGAAACCCATCTCCTGTAGTAGGTTCTTCAGCCATACTGGTTCACATGTGGTATGGGCCATAGCCCTGTACTCTGCTTCCGCATTACTTCTTGCCATCACTGTTTGTTTCTTGCTCTTCCAAGTTACAAGATTGCCACCCAGGAAGGTATAATACCTTGTGGTTGACCTCTTGTCTGATATAGAGCCAGCCCAATCAACATCTGTGTACTCTACTATCTCAAGAGGTCATCATTTTTGGTATAACAAACCACGACCCGGAGCACCTTTTAGGTACCTAACAATTCTTAGAACAACTTCCAAGTGAGGAACCCGGGGATGTTGCATAAACTGACTCACCACACTCACAACAAATGATATATCTGGTCGGGTAATGGATAGGTAGTTCAACACTCCCACCAACCTTCTGTATCTTCCAGGATCATCAAACTCTTCACATGCATCCACCTAACAACACTGCTTCTTCAAGTAGATCAAGAACATATTTTCTCTGACATAGGTTGATCTCCTGTTTTGACCTCGCAATTTCTATTCCTAAGAAATACTTTAGCTTCCCCAGATCTTTCGTATTGAAGTGGTCATGTAAGAATTTTTCAGCCTGTCAATTCCATTGCTGTCACTTCCAGTTATGACAATATCATCCACATACACGACTAGCAAGATTTTCTCATCTTTTGTGTTATAGCTAAACACAAAATGATCAACCTGACACTGTTTCATCCCAAAGGCCTTTACCACTTCACTGAACCTGTCGAATCATACATGAGGAGATTGTTTCAGTCCATAGATTGTTTTTTTGAGCCTGTACACCTTACTAATCTCCCCCTGAGCAACAAACCCTGGTGGTTGCTCCATATACACCTCCTCAACAAGATCACCATGTAGGAAGGCATTTTTGATGTCAAGTTGTAGGAGAGGCCAATCATACATAGTAGCTAATGAGATCAACACCCAAACTGAACCAATTTTAGTCACAAGAGAGAATGTCTCCATATAGTCCACACCATATAACTGAGAATAGCCCTTGGCCACTAACCGTGCCTTCAATCGTTTGACACTGCCATCAGGAAGATGCTTCACTGTATAGACCCATTTACACCCAACAGTGCGCTTACCAGGAGGAAGGGTGGTGAGTTCCCACGTATGATTATGTTGTAGATCCGAGAGTTCTTCTTCCATGGCTTGCCGCCACCCTGGAGAGACAAGGGCTTCTTGTACAGTCTTGGGAATGGGAACCGATGAGAGTAATGATATAAACTTGCAATGGGAAGCAGAAAGGTGAGCAGTGGAAACATAGTCTGAAATGGGATGAGAAGTACAAGTACGTTTACCTTTCCGCAAAGTAATAAAGAGATGAAGATCTGAGGGAGAAGGGGCAGTAGTAGGATCTGTCGACGGGTGCTGAAGTGGAGGAGGAGCCGAAACACTTCTGCGAGTATACACTTGAGTAATTGGCGGCCTCTCTGTAGTAACCGGCATATGATGTGCATCTGCAGTAGGAGTGGGAACTACGGGAAGGGGGTCCACAACTGGAATAGGAAGAGGAACCACAGAGGGAGAAGAAGACATCCCGGCATTGGAGAAAAAGGGAACTGATTCAAAGAAGGTGACATCAGAGCACACAAACGATTTATGACACTTAGGGTTATAACACTTGTACTCTTTCTGAGTCCTTGAGTAGTCAAGAAAAATACACTTTGTAGCTCGAACATCTAGTTTGTCTACTCCATGCCCCAAGTGCTGAACAAAACAAATACAACCAAAGACTCTTGGGGTGAGAGGAAAGGGAGACAAAGTGGGGAACAACACGGAGAAAGGGGATTGACTTCCAAGGATTGACATGGGCATCCGATTTATCAAAAAACAGGATGTAAGAACAGCATCACTCCAAAAATGCTTTGGGACATGCATATTGATCATCAAGGACCGAGCAATTTCAAGAAGATGTCTATTTTTTCGTTCAGCTACACCGTTTTGTTGTGGGGTGTAGGTATTGTTGAAATGTATTCTTTGGCATTATCGGAGCGAAGTATTTTCATATGAACACCAAACCGAGTGCGTATTTCAGCATGGAATTTCTGAAAAATAGAGAACAATTCACTACGGTCTTTCATAAGATAGATCCATGTCATCTTTCAAAAGTCATCAACAAAGATTACAAAATACTTAAATCCATTGTATGACACAACTTTAACTGGACCCCATACATCAGAATGAACTAAAACAAAAGGACTTGAGACACGACTATCAGTTCTTGGACTAAATGAGACTCGATGATGTTTTCCCAACTGACATGACTTACAATCTAATGATGAAAGATGACTCAAGGAAGGAACTAGCAGCTTCAAAGTCTTGAGAGAGGGATGACCAAGTCTGCAGTGCCATTGGAGAGGAGTAAGAGACGACTGAAAAGCCACTGGAGGGCCCCCACCATCAAGGTAATACAATCCACCGGTTTCATGCCCTCCACCAATCTTCGTCCCCGCCTTGAGATCCTGAATCACACAGGAAGAAGTATAGAAGGTTACAGAACAATTAAGGGACTTGGTTAATCTGCTAACAGACATAAGGTTAAAAGGGAACTTAGGAACATTTAAAACAGATGCTAAAGACAATGAGGAGAGATCAACATCACCAACACCACAAATAGGAGATGTAGAACCATTAGCATGTGTAACTATCTGAGATGTGGAGGTGCGAGAAAGGGAAGGAAATACATCAGGAGTCCCAGACATATGGTCCGAGGCGCCAGAATTAATGATCCAGGGTGAGGCTTTGGAAGCTAAACAAGTCATACCTGAATGGGCAAGTGTAGCTATGTTCTGTTGAGTTGTTTGAAGGAACTGCTCATATATTGCCCGTGGTACACTCACCATTTCCTGTTCGGAAGCACAAGTGGGTGTGGAGGAGGTTGGTGCAGTTTGCTGGGTTTCAGTAATTGTGCTACTACTCTTAGATGTAACATGGTTAGCCCAAGTGTTGGGTGGACCACGCAAATCATAGCAGAAATTAACTGTGTGCCCCTCTAAGCCACAATGTGTACATTTTCTCTGAGCATTACCCCTTCCTTTTCCACGGTCTCCCCCTGACTCACGACCTCCAGTCCGGCCACTCGCCCGGTTAAACATGTGCCCACCACGGTTGATTGGAGGGCCACTGCTGCCACCACCACTTCTATTTCCACGATTACTCCCTTTAGTCACTAACAAACCAGATCTATCAGAGAAGGAAGAATGTTCCACTGGGTCAATGGATGTCCTCTTTAGACGGGCAAAAACTTCTTCAAGTGAGGGGAGAGCTGATCCCCCCAATATCTGTGCTCTGACAGGCTCATACTCAGCCTTTAAGCCCACAAGAAACCTAGTCACATCAAGCTGTTCACGTTGCTGTTGTTGGATCTGGACATCTGATGTGAGAGGGTGATACACATTTAGCTCATTGCGGATGTTTCTCAAATTTGCATAATAGTCTTCTAAGCTTTGACTTCTTTGTTTCAAATTGAAGTACTTTTGGTATAACTGATATACCCTAGTTGTGTTGTCTTGTCCAGGGTAAAACTTTTATAGCATGATCCCAGATCTCTTTGGCTGTATCTAGGAACATGAAGTTCACACTAATCTTTGGTTCCATGCTGTTCCAAAGCCATGTCATTATCTGTGCATCATCTTGTTCCCAATCACTGAACCCAGGAGAATCATAGGTAGGTTTCTTCTCCCTCACATGTTTTTACTTTCCTCTTGGCCTTCAAGAACACGTCCATAGATTTTGCCCATGGTACATAGTTCTCACCATTCAACTTGATGGATGTCATTTGAACACTTAGATAATCTGAAGAGAGCATGATGCCTGTTTTGTTGTCATTCCCAACTACAGTTGAAGCCATCTCAATTATGTCTCCTCTGAATATACACCACAATCTCACACTTGTCAGAAGACTTATCTCACTTACAATACCACCAACTCCACATTCTTCAACTGCACATTACACACTACAGTCTAAAGATGAAATCATTTAGTCAACACATCAAACACTTGGACTGCACACTACAGGACCATTTACCACCAACACACCACTACTGAAAATTTTCAATCATTTCATCGAACACTTGTTCTGCAAACTGCAAAACTGATTACACACAAGGTATAGGGGTTCACTTTTAAGCATTTAAAAACATAGATATGTCAGCCACCACAACACAATCAACACTACACCACTGTTGTCGTGGACATCAGCAGTCTACCACTCTTCTTTCAGCACACATGTGAGCAAGAAAACACACAAAAAAACATGACTGGTATGTGTATCAGTTTCACCCAGCACCACAACAACTAACTTTCGAAGCACACAAAAAAAATCAGCATTCACAATCCATTTCTGAACACACGACAGCAGTGTCCATACCTGTATACGACCAGCCCTCTTCGTACACTGAATAGAGGGTCTAGTATACCACTTCAACGACCACCACAGCACCGACCAGAGGCATTCTCACCTCTAGGCCCTCAAAACGACAACTCCTTTTCAGCCCTTTATCGAGTCTTCAATCAGATCAGCTGTAGGATGATGAAACCTACTGTGAAGCTGGCGGCGAACCCAGGAAGAAGACAACAACAAGAAAACGAACACCAGACCTTAATGCTCTGATACCATGTGAACAAACCCTAGTTGTTTATAGGTCAAAGTAGAGAAGAAGAAAGAAGAAAGAAAAGAGAAAGAAGAAGAAGGAGAGGAGAAGAGTGTTCGGCCAGACTAGAAGAGAGGATGTACAAAAGTACCTCTCCTAGTCGACCCACTTGACTTTTATTCATGAAAAGCTTGAGTTACAAGAAAGACAATTTTGTCCCTCATAGAAGATGGGACACATAACTTAAACTCAGATACAATAGACATTTCACTTTCAATAAGATACACCAGAATGACCAAAATACCCCTGACTCGAGCATTCTAACACTAACAATACAAGGAGTAGTAAAACAATTGACAATAGAAAAAACGGAATAAATACACAAACATAGCACACAAGGATTTATGTGGTTCAGCTTATAGCCTATGTCCACAGGCATTAGAGGAAAATAAATCCACCATCAGCAATACAAATTTATAGTTATAATGTTTACAACCTCTCACCAATCCTTTACTCCCAATTAGGGGTGAGCGTAATTTGGTTAAAACCGAACAAAAAATTTCGGTTTTGGTTTTTAGAATTGGAAAATCAGTTAAACCAAATTAACCAAACTTTGGTATATAATATGTAATATAAAATATATAATATATAATATGTAATAAATAATAAATAATAAATAGTAAATAATAAATAATAAATAGTAAATAATAAATAATATATAATATATAATATGTAACATATAATGTATAATATATATATATATTATAATATGTAATATATATTATAATATATAATATATATTATAATATGTAATATATATTATATAATATATATTATATGCTATAATATATATAATATTACATTATTAAAATTCAGTTTTAACTGAAATAACTGAAAACCGAACCGAAAATTTCGGTTTCGGTTTTGGAATTTTTGGTTTATTTGGTTCGGTTTTTAACCGAACAAACCAAATGCTCACCCCTACTCCCAATATACCCACTGCTCTAGTTTCCCTGTCTCTTTCACACACTGTCTTGTTTTCTTTCTTGGACTCCAAGATACTAGATAATTTTTTATGCAAGATACGTGGCTATTAATATGAGAAAAGACCTAATTGGAATGGTCCCTACAAGTTGTTAACTAACTGATCTTGCTCTTCATGTGAGATCACTCCTATGAGTCTAGCGAGTCCTAACTGTGAGATCAGCCTGCGATAACAGGGCCAGGCTACTACTAGTCTGGAGTCCTGCAAGATCCAGATGAGCTGTGAGATCCATCTTTCTACTAGGTTCACCTGTCTGTGAGATCCAATATGCTGTCACACTGGATACTAGTGATCTCTACTTGTCTCTGCGAGTCCATACTGTGGGGGCTCTGCTCCCACACCCCAGGGGGTGGTAGTGGTGGGCTACAGGCTTGGCCAAGCCCTTCGCTTCCACCATAGACCACTATGAAAATTTTCCTTAAACTTTTTCTCCACTTTGTTTGGGTCGGGTCATGGAGTGCGATCACACTTGGAATTCAAGGCACCGACACAACATAATATTTAAGATTATTATTGAACCAACTGAGTGTACCTAAATGACTTATATTTTGATCACAAATGATGCTGGAGTGATAGATAAACCTGTTATAGAAATTTAGAGTGAGGTTTTGGTGAATTTAAGGGAAGAAATAGGGACTGCCACCAAGGCAAGATATGATTTAGATGGCTGAAATAGCCACATCAAGCACTTTCCAAAATATTTCTCACAGCAAGTTGCTGTAAGTGAACTGTTCCTAAAAATGCAAGATTAGAGTTCAAGTAAAGGGGAAAAAATTAATTGTTAAACTAGATTTAAGGTACTACTACAAGAATGGCAAAGAGATGTCACCATAATCCATGAAAGCATCAAAATAAGGGCTGCAAAGGTATCATTGGATGGTTGATAAAAAGGTGTCATTGAGTGGGTCATCCATCAGGAAGGAAGAAGTTTTTCAGAGTATGGACAGTAGGGGTTTGTCATTGTCTAGGGTTACAGATGAGCCCCTTTTTTAGAGTAGGAAGGAGGTAATATTTTAGTACTTCTATTCCTATTGGTACATCTTACAGATTATCCTCTTTTTTGGGTTAGTGCTACCTTTGGTACCATGTGTACCTTAAAAGCTTGTATTATCTCATTCTTTTTTCTTTCATTGGTTACTACACTCTTTTGATTGTCATAAGTAATACAAAAAGGGTTTTATCTAAATATCTAATTTAATGCAAGTATTGTTCAGGTTGTGATTTTGGAGTCCAAGGTCAAAACTCCACAAATTGGTTTAAAAGCTCTTTCTAGGGCCTTATCCCAGAGAGGTATTGCTAAGCAAATACAGGTAAGTTATTTCTGATCACTAGTGGCATATTTAACATTGAAGACTATAATCTAATGTGATATTTCTCCATTTTTCAGGTGATAGCAAAGGCTCGTGTACCAATTATTAAGTTTGTGGAAAGGAAAAGTGGCATTTCATTTGATATTAGGTTCAAATTTTCTCCATTTTAAAGTTTTTGCAGATATGTTTTTTTAATTGATGTCATATCTTGCATATCTTGATGTTGATGTGTTTTATTTTTACTATCTTCAACACCTCCGACCATTCTTTCTTTTGAATCTTACCATCTTACCATGCAGCTAAAGAAAACATGTTGATATTAGGTTCAAATTCTCTCCATTTTAATGTTTTTGCAGATATGTTTTTTTAATTGATGTCATATCTTGCATGTCTTGATGTTGATGTGTTTTATTTTTACCATCTTCAACACCTCCGACCATTCTTTCTTTTAATCTTACCATCTTACCATGCAGCTAAAGAAAACATGTTCGTCTTTGTACCTATTGAAGGCTTGGGATTTTTTTTTTGATGGGTAGCAGACTGAATTTTATTAATTAACTGAAGTATAAGTGCGTCAAGACAGAAAGACCCAACTAAGGAGGCTGGCCTTGGCTAACCTCCAAAAAAAAAAAAAAGAGAGAATCTAAACCAATTTGGCCCCAGTACAATTATTAATCTCTTGATACCCTTGTTTTGCTAGTTCATCTGCCAACCCATTGGCAGCCCTTGGGCTTGGAGTCCATTTCACTTGTGCTTATAGGTCCTCTATTAATATTTTTAGCTCTCTGAAGACATATCTATTAGCTCCAAGCTACCTTCTGCTCATCCTTTAACCACACAATGACTTTTCTTGAAGGCTTGGCAGATTAGTGATCTAATTTCTCAAAAGTAGGTGCATCCTCACCCTTAAATATTGATTCATTATCTAAGGGCAAGTGCAAGTGCTCCCCTTCACCGTGGATTGCAAAATTTGACTGTGTGCATCCATGAGTCTAAATGCACATTCTGGTTATGCATCAAACTTTGTTGTACAATCAGAAGTGGTGATCTTCAAGCAACTAAAGTAACAATCTTGGATGGGTGCCCTTTTGAATCTTGGTATTTGAAGTAGTGAATGAAAATTGTCGTTAAGGGTGCAAGCCAGGTGTGCTTGGCTTGGTTTTAACTCAACCTAGGTCCAGCCCTAAGAATTGGGCCTAACGCCTAAGCTCGAGGTCAGCCTGAACTATCCAACTTGAGCCTCACCCGCACTAAAATTTGATGCACCCAAGTTGGGCTCAGGTTGGTCAATCAGCCCAAACTAAAAATTGATATACACCTATGCATGTATGCATTAATGCATATATGTAAGTTTTATTAAAAAAATGCATATATGCATGTATGCATGCAAATATGTGTCTATATATGCATATTGATGAAGATCAAAAGTCACTGTATGGGCCCAGAGGCAGCTCAGTGGTCGGTAGAGTACCTGCAAGAGAAGGAAGTCAGAGGGCATAGGGTGATATCTCGGGCTTGTTACTTCAATGAGCAAGTCAGTAAGGGCTGAGTTGTAGTTAGCAGTAATTAATGAAGCCAAAAAGTGTATAATGAATGCTCAACTGACCTTTATATAGATTGAGGGCACTTGTGCCAAACAAAACATGTTGGAGAGGTGTTGGACACCTTGCTATGGGCCAAGATACTTGGTGGTGAAGACATAACACCTGGACGAGTTGTGGGACACATTCAGGTGGTTCATTGCCATGTTGTTTGCGCATGGAGGAAGCCTGAGGCCCACTAATTGACAAGATGGGCGGATGTGGCGATGGCACTGCCAGGTGGTCGTTCCCGCGTACACATGGTGAGGCTTGGGTGTATTTCTTCTAGTGCAGCTCGCATTGGTGAAGTGTGCTTTCTTATGCATACAATTGGACTTGTAAGCCGAGCTACCCTTTTACCCTTAGTGACACGATAGTTTAACCAAAGCAGAGGCTGGGTTGCCTGGGGTGAGCCACGTTAGTTTGAGATGAAACTTGGGTGCCCGAGATGAGTAGGGGTGTCAACGATATTCAAAAAACTGATTTCGAATTCGAGATTCGATATAATCGAATTGAATTTGGATAATTCGAATATCGTAATCGGTTGAATTCAGATATCCTATTCATACCGATTAGCTAATCGGATTCAAATTTGGGTATGACCTAATTCAATTCGATAAATATCTGAGTTCGACTGATTATTTAATTCTTATATATAATATATAAAATATTCAAATGTTTTATATAATTTATATAATAATAAATTATATAAATAATTTATATATTTATGTACTTTATATAAATAAAATATTTATTTTATATATTTTTTAATTACCTAAAATAATTAATTGGTTGAATTCGAATCGAATCAAACATTCAAATATTTAATCGAATTCAAATTCGAATTTGAATATTAATTTTTTTTGAAAGGTAAGGTGAATTTATTAAAATTAATTTTGAAAGGTAAGGTAAATTTATTAAAATTTGAATATGAATTTTCAATGTCCGTTAGATATCGAATTGAATTCAGATATTGGGTTTTCTAATCGGATTCGAATTCGATCCGTTTACACCCCTAGAGATGAGCTCTGTTGGTCCGAGGTGGCACCGGTTGACTGAGGTGAGCACTTGTAGCAGGAGGTAGCTGCCATGTGTTTGGAGTTTACTAGAGGCTACTTCTACCCCCATCACATATATACATGGATATAATCAGGTCGGGCTACCTAAGGGCTAGACCTGAAGCCAACCTTAAAAGTTGAAAAACCCGAACTTTTGAGCCTAAGCCCAATCCGAGGACCGAAAATCCAAGCCTATCCTGTGTAAAGTTATGTGCTAAGTTGGTCTGGGCTCGGGTTGGGCCTACCCAACTTGTACCCCTAACTGTTGTGCATTAGTTTGGTATTATGTAAGTGGCATTGTACAAATGATTTTAAGTCTCGATATATTTCTTTTCCTAATATTTTTTCTTATATTTGTAGAATTTTAGTAAATAAGTTTATGTAACTCTTGGACACAATGCCTAACAGACAATGTTGAATCCATGGCTAATTTTGTCATGCAATGTTTCTTTTCATTGGCTCTACCATGTCTATATATCTCTAGGTGTGTGTGTGTTAAAATTTGAACATTAAAATTTAAATTATTTAGTTCTTCAATGAACAATTTAATTGTTAGTAGTACTACAACAAATCAATTAATCAGTAAAAGTTATTTGAATTCTTCTTCCAATATATTGTATTTTCACTATAAGCCCATAATTGATGCTTATTGCCATGAGGGTTCATTCGGTTACAAAGACAAGTTGTGAAAATGTGGAATATTTGCCAGATTAAAAAAAAAGGACTCTGATTGGAGAATATCAATATGGCCAACAATTTCTAAGTTTGTTAGATGTGCCCATAAAAAATGAAAATGTTGGGGACCAAAGCGGAAAAAAGATGGGGGGCAATATTTTATTCTAGTAATCTAGTTTGCATCATTCCTCGGTTTTCTGTGAGCTTACACTTTCTGGTTAATTGGTACCAAACCAAACGATGTGGCTCATCAGTCTTTGCCATGGCAAGCATATATAAGGGTACCACCTAGATTGCCCATTCCTTTTCTTTGGGCTTGGTTATGTTAGGTGTGGGTGGGTCAAACCCTTCTAGTTGAACAAGTGTCTGGATGCTGATGACCATGTCTTATCCCTCTACTCCATCTAATGTTATTTATTGAATCCTCTTCAATGGATAAAGTGGTAAGACGATGTTGTCTTGCAATCCATAAGCCTCCCAAGCAGTGCTTTAAAAGCCTTTCCTAGGTGCATACGTGAGGCGCATTATAAGGAATGTGCCTCACCTGAAGGCTCTAAACCAAGGTGCAGCCCCTTTCAAAAGGCATGCCCTTGGTGTGCCTTGCGCCTCATCCCTGGTGTGATACTTTTTTAAATGTGTCTTTGTTATTTTAGTAGATTCTTATGTCTTTTACACCAACTAGCTCATTGTAGTGGAGACTTGGGATCAAATCACACTGTCACCAGGGTTGGGGAGGGTTGTAGGTATGGGCTACCTCTCGTTGAGTAGCACCATGAATCCAAAAACAGGGCCTTTCAAATACATGAAACCTTGGTTCTTTCACATGGATCTCAAACATCAAAACTTCCAATAAAGAAGCAACACAAATGCAACCAATGTATGATCCCTCATTGATTTGTTACAGAAGTTATATAATATAAGGTTGAGTGGGGAAGGGAGGACAGGAGAATGTGAACCTTGGAGGGGGGGTCTGGGCATTGGAAATGTTAAGTTGAAGAACTTGGCCTTGTTGAGTTAATGTCTTTGGAGATTTCCTAAAGAAAATGAGAGGCTGTGGACTAGAGTTATTTCAAGTATCCATGGGCTTTCAAACAACGTTTGGGATGCAGGCTGCTTACATAGAGCTACTCTGGCTGCTCCTTGGAAGGATATCCATGACAATCTTCCTGTGTTCCTCAATCACATAAGATATGATTTGGCTTTGGGTCAGAAAATTAGATTTTGGGAGGATATGTGGGTAGGGGAAGGCCCCCTTTTGGTGGTTTTTCCTTCTCATTTTGAGCTTTCTAGTTTCAAAGGCAAACCTATCTGTGATTTTACCAGTTCTTCCTCATCCCTTTCATACCTGAGTTGGAATCTTGGCTTCACTAGAAATCTGAGAGAATCTAAAATTTCCAATGTCTCAGCTTTGCTTCTTCTGTTGAGTTCAGTATGTTTGGGGGAGGGTGATTCTAGAGTGTGGACCCTTAGTCAATCGGGCTCATTTTCCTGTAAGTCCTTTTTGAATTCTCTTATCTCCACCACTCCCTCTCCTTATTTCCCTGTTAAGGAGATATGGTCTCAGCCCACCCCTCCAAAAGTCAGTGCTTTTTGTTGGGAAGTGTTTCATGGCTCCATTAACACCTGTGATTTGCTTCAGAGGAAAAGAACAAATTGGTGTTTGTCCCCAAGTTGGTGCTCTTTATGTAAGTTGTATGATGAGACTGCCTTTCATCTTTTGATGGTAGTTGCATGGGCAATCCTGGACCGTCGGGTATTGGTGAGGTAATTAGGGAAGAAAATGGAAACATTCTAGCTTTGTACTCAGGTCCTATTCAGCATGGAGATGTGGTGAGATCAGAATTATTGGCAGCAGTCTGTGGAGTGGAGGAAGCTAAAGAAATGGGGATTACTAAGCTGATTATTGAAGGTGATTCAAAAGTAGTTGTGGGCTGGTTGAAAAAAAGGGAAGGAATCATATGGAAGTAAAGGAATGAACTCAGGATATTCAAGCAGATTTCTAAAGATATGATGATCCAAATAAGGTGGATAAGGAGGGGTCTGTAAACAGTTTGGCTGATGGTCTGGCAAGGCAAGGAACTCAGAGACAATCTATGTTCTGGCAACTTTGTAAATAGTGAATAGTTTCTGGGTGGGCTTTGTTTTTGTGCCCACAACTCTTTGTGGTATCTCTATTTTTTAATCTAATGAATCAATTTTGTGTTGCTGATAAAAAAAAAAAAAGAAAAGAAAAAGAATGTGAGCCTTGGAGAAGTCAGGCAAGTTTACTGTTGAATCATTTTATAGCAGCTTAGCAAGGGGTGGAATCTTTGATTTTCTAAGTTCAAGAATTTGGAACAAGAGTGTTCATCCAAGCTGTCATTTTTTGTTTGGACTGCAGTTTTGAACAAAACTTTAACTAGAGACAACTTGATTAGAAGGGGAGTAGAAGTGAATGCTGGTTTGGGCTGTGTTCTGTTCAGCAGAAATGTGGAAATAGCTGATCACATATCGCTACATTGCAATTTTCTTATAGGATATGGACAAACCTTCTGAATTTGTTTGGGGTGAAGTTGTGCTTCTGGAAGATATTAAGTGTTTTCTAGGAGCATGGGATTTAAAAGGTTTGAGTAAGGGTGGTAAAATGGCATGGAGTGTCAGGCAACATTATGGTGGGTAGAGTGTGTGTGGGTGGGGGGGGGGGAGAGAAATGCTTGAATATTTAAAGGAAAACAAGGTGCAGTCATGGATGGCAGACCATAAATTATTTAAAGGAACAAATGCTTTTTTAGTTTGGGGAAATCTTTTTGTAAATTCATAGCATTGAGGGTTTTGTTGTATGGGCTTATTATATGATCGTGTATTCTTTGTAAAGAACCTCACTGTATAGGGGTAATCTTCTGTATACTTTAAGTTTTTGGAAAGGATTACTTTAGCTTGCAGTTCAAAAAAAGAAAAAAAAAAGAAAAAAAGAAAACTGTGGCTAAAATCACAAACCAACCCTTTATGTATACAGGGCAAAAATTCTACTCCAGACCACCACATCTACTTGTTTGGGCTTTGCCTCTGGGGGCTTTCATGAATGCAGAGGGCCTTATCTCCTAGGATTAGTAATAGAAGATGTTTAACACTACACTAACTACACAAAATAATGATACTAGGAGATGAATAAACAGCTGAAAGTTTCAAATGCTTGAATTGTTGAGTGCTTGAAGCACTTTTGTATGATTCACATACATTTTCTTTTGCTTCCACATTTTCACTTTGAAGCTTGAATATGTTTTATATGCTATACGTATATATTTTAATTTGAGCCGATATTCTTTTTAAAACATTTAATTCCTTTTAATGTTTAGGCTTTCTTTTTTTTTTTTTTAAATGTTCTATTTTTTATTTTTAAATTTGCGCCCTGCTTTGAAAAGGCATATACTTCACCTTTCACTTTGCATCTCAAGTGCTAGGAGTCCCTTGCACTTTCCTACCACCCTAGGCTTTTAAAACCCTGCAATCAAGAAAATAGAAACTTCTGCTTTTGTTGAATCAGCAATACCAATGGGTCCACTAAATAGAAACTTCTGCAGTCAAGAGAGTAGAAACTTGTTGCTGATAAAAAAAAAGAGAGTAGAAACTTATGCTATTACCTTTGCAACAAGCAATAGTCCCTAATTGCATCATAGTCTCCATGTATTGTGGAAATTGTATTGAAATTTGAAACTAAAAACATCCATGTGGTGAGAGAATGTTTAGGTTTTCTTTTTTTTTTTAAATGTTCTATTTTTTATTTTTAAATTTTCACTTTGCATCTCAAGCGCTAGGAGTCCCTTGCACTTTCCTACCACCCTAGGCTTTTAAAACCTTGCAATCAAGAAAATAGAAACTTCTGCTTTTGTTGAATCAGCAATACCAATGAGTCCACTAAATAGAAACTTCTGCAGTCAAGAGAGTAGAAACTTGTTGCTGATAAAAAAAAAAAAAAGAGAGTAGAAACTTATGCTATTACCTTTGCAACAAGCAGTAGTCCCTAATTGCATCATGGTCTCCATGTATTGTGGAAATTGTATTGAAATTTGAAACTAAAAACATCCATGTGGCGAGAAAATGTTTAGGTTTTCTTTTTTTTTTTTAAATGTTCTATTTTTTATTTTTAAATTTGCGCCCTGCTTTGAGAAGGCATATACTTCACCTTTCACTTTGCATCTCAAGCGTTTATGGAAACTGAAAAGTTGGGCAATAGATTAAAGGAGAACTCTTGGCCATTTAAGGGAGATTTTTTGAAAAAATGCAAATGGGATCCAACGGCCCAAAAGAAATCCTATGCTGAGATGCTGCAATCGAAAAATGGGCCACCTCGCACTCAATTTACAAAGACAAATGAAAAGTCGGTCTCGGGATAACCTGATCTAGAAGTTTAATTTGGGCCAAGATTTTCAAGTTGGGTCACGTGACCCTTTTAGAAGTCATGTGCATAGGTCCCTTGCACCGATGGGGGATGATGATTGTGGTCTATCATCGTCCCCAAGTGCGCCTATCCACTCGAGGTGGAAAGGCTAGCCTGTGGTGTGTCCTATGAGAAGACTGTAAATAGGAAAAGGGAGAAGAAAAGAGGAGAAGAAAAGAGGAGAATAGGATTTGGGATTGAGTTAGGGTCGAGGAAAAAAGGGTGGAATGAAAGTGCTGCTGGAATGTAAGAGGTTTAGGAAGTGCAAAGAAAAGGAGAATCATTAGGAATGTGATAAGAAAGGAGAGACTGGTTATAGTCATGTTATAGGAGACAAAGCTTTCAGACTTGGACAGAAGGTGGATAAGAAGTATATAGAGTTGCAGGGGTTTAAGTTGGTCTTTTGCCCTGTCGTGGGGTGCCTCGGGTGAAATCCTTACAATGTGGAATAATGAGGAAGTTGACTGTCAGGAGGAACTAATAGGACAATACTCAGTATCAATAAAAGCCAAGAGGATGAGTGATGGAAGGGAGTGGGTGTTGACTAATGTGTATGGGCCAAATTCATATAGAGAGAGGAACTCATTCTGGGAAGAGCTAGCTACAGTCAGAGGCATATGGGAGGGTCCGTGGTGTTTGGGTGGGGATTTCAATGTAATAAGATATACAAATGAGACAAACAACCCCAACTAACCCTTAACATCTAGCATGAAACACTTCAATTCCTTGATTGAGCCCCTAGAACTAAAAGAGACTACCTTGTTACGAGCCCCTTTCACCTGATCAAATCTCCAAGAAAATCAAGTGTGCTCAAAACTGGATAGATTGCTGTTCTCCATTGATTGGGAAGAGTTGTGGGGCACTTTGACACTAAAAGCCTTACCTAGAGTGACTTTTGATCATTGCCCTTTAAGCCTTTACCAAGAAAATCTTATTGGTGGTCCCACACCTTTTAGATTTGAAAACATGTGGCTAGAAGTTCCAAACTTTTTGCAAAAGGTAAAAGAATAGTGGTCAGAAGATGGGATAAGGGCTAGAAATAAAGTGGTGAGATTCTCTAAGAAATTGAAAAGATTGAAGGAAAAGGTCAAGGAGTGGAACAAAGAAGAATTTGGAAAAGTTAAGGTCATAAAGGAGGAATTAGCCAAGAAAATAGAGGAAGTGGACCAAAAGGAGGCCTGGAAAGAGTGTTGGGTGGAGGATAGAATAGAAAGATGGAACTTAAAAGTGCAATTGGAAGTGGTTCTAAGAAAACAAGAGATTTCTTGGAGGCAAAAATCTAGATGTAAATGGCTTATGGAAGGGGATGGAAATACCAGTTTTTTCCACTCTCTAGCAAACAGGAGAAGACGGAAGAACCAAATTTCCAGTGTAGAGGTGGATGGAAGAGTGATAACTGCAAAAGAGGAAATTGAAAGCTGCTTTGTGGATCACTTTAAGTCAATCCTAGCATCCTCTGATGAAAACATGGCAGAATTGGGAGATTTACAGTGGGGCAGAGTGCCAAAATCCGAAGTTAACCTCCTAGAAAGAGCCTTCACTATTGAGGAGATACATGAAGCAATATTCTTGATGGATAGATCTAAAGCACCGGGGTTGGATGGATTTTCAATGGCTTTCTATTAGAATTGTTGGGAAATTTTGAAAGATGAATTAATGGATGTATTTGTGGAGTTCTATCAAGAAGGAAAATTATCGCCTGGAGCAAATGCAACTTTTATTGCTTTGGTGCCAAAAAAGGAGGCCAAAACCCCCAAGGATTACAGGCTGATAAGTCTAGTGGGTAGCTTGTATAAAATCGTTGTTAAAAGTCCTGGCTGGTAGGTTGAAGACTGTATTGCCCTATATTATCTCTTTGAACCAAGTAGCTTTTGTAGAGGGGAGACAAATTGTGGTTCAAATTTTAGTGGCAAATGAGTGTGTGGCAGCTAGGAGAAAACAAGGTGGCAAATGTTTGATTTGTAAATTGGACCTTGAAAAAGCTTATGATATGGTGGATTGGTCCTTCCTGTTGGATTTAATGGAAAAGATGGGGTTGGGTGAAAAATGGAGGATGTGAATTAAAGAATGTATTAGCTCAACACATTTTTCTATTATGATGAATGGGGTAGCAAAGGATTTCTTCCAGGCTAAAAGAGGACTAAGATAGGGTGATCCCTTATCTCCATTCTTATTCACCTTTGTGGCTGAGGTTTTGAGTAGACAAATCACCAAGGCTGATCAAGAAAACTGGTTTAAAGGTTGGAGGATGGGTGGACCAGAAGTGGTGGTGTCTCATTTGCAATTTGCTGATGACATAATAATTCTGTAAAAGCTGTAATGAAGCTAGTTTAAGGAATCTGAAAAGATTGGTGGATGAATTTCAGCAGGCCTCCAAATTGAAAGTCAATTGGAGAAAAAGTTGTGTAGCCGGAATCAACATTGAAGGGGGTAACATCCAAGCCATGGCAAATTTGCTAGGTTGTGAAGTGAAAAATTGGCCTCTAGAATACTTAGTATGCCCTTGGGTGGGAATCTGAAAGGTGAAAGCTTCTGAAAACCGGTGGTAGAGAGGTTCATGAAGAAGTTGGCAATGTGGAAGAGAAATTTTATTTCCTTGTGGGGAAGAATCACCTTGATAAAATCAACTCTTGCAAACCTTCCCACTTATTTCCTTTCCACCTTTAAGATCCCGATGAAAATAGCTAGGAAATTGGAGATGATTATGAGGGACTTTTTGTGGGAACTAGGTGAAGAAAAGAAAGATCATTTAGTGAAATGGGAGCAAGTTTGTTACCCTAAGGACCAGGGTGGATTAGGTATAGGGAACCTAATAAAGAGAAACAAGGCCCTTCTAGGGAAATGGCTGTGGAGATTCCCTTGTGAGGAAGAAAGATTGTGGCACAGGGTCATTAAAAGCTTACATGGTGAAATAGATAATGTCTGGGATGCAAAATTAGCTCCCAATGCAGCTCCATCCTCTCCCTGGAAGGCAATCTTTGAGGTATATCCAACTTTTCTTCAATTTATCAGGTTTGATGTTGGTTGTGGCAACAAAGTTTTATTCTGGGAAGACCTTTGGGTTAGGGATGTGCCTCTTATGTTCAATTTCCCAGACCTCTACTCTTTATCAAACTATAAAAACAAACCTATTGCTAGGTTTGGTGTGCTTTCAGAATCAGGGATCTCTTGGGATTTTGGTTTTAGAAGAGGATTGTGGGAAAATGAGTGTGAGTCTCTAGTGCTATTGATTTCAACACTTGCGAGGGTTTACTTGGACCAATCTATAGCTGATTGTAGAGTGTGGTCCCCAACTTCTGATGGTTTATTTTTCTGTGCATCTTTCTTTGGTTTGCTCACTCGTATTAACCATATGGGGGTGAACTTCCCAGCGAGAGAAATTTGGACTAAACCGATCCCTCCAAAAGTACAAGCTTTCTGTTGGGAAGTGTTCCTAGGGAAGGTAAACACGTGATGTGCTATAGAAAAGGAGGCCAAACAATTGCCTCTCTCCTCATGCGTGTGTCCTTTGTTTGGGATGTGGTGAAACTCTAACCCACTTACTATTATCCAGCTTTTTTGCTTCTGGTATTTTGGAATGTTTTTTGTTCTCTCTTTGGATGCAAATGGGCTCCCCTACAGGATGCGGTAAGTCTATTCAGCCCCTCTTTCCTGTGTCAAACAGAAGAAAAGGGGAAAATGCATATGGAAGGCAGTGAGAGCAGCTACAGTATGGACTATATGGGAGGAAAGAAACCTAAGAATCTTTTCAGGAAAAAAGCAATACTATGGAGGAAGTTATTGAACCCATAAAAATCAGAACTGCACATTGGGTGAAGACCATGGAGATACTCAGAAACTACTCCATGAATGAGATACTAAGAAATTGGGCTGAAATAGCACAAACAGATGTACCCAAAGTTTTTGTAAGCATGGAATGGAAGGCACCAGCATGGAGCAAACTAAAACTGAATTTTGATGGGAGTTCTCTTGGCAACCCTGGAAGGGCAGGCATTGGGTGTGTGTTTAGGAATTATCTGGGTGTGGTGGTGGCACTCTACACTGGACCAATAGGTTATGGTGACTCAATACAGGCTGAATCTCTAGCACAAACAGATGTACCCAAAGTTTTTGTAAGCATGGAATGGAAGGCACCAGCATGGAGCAAACTAAAACTGAATTTTGATGGGAGTTCTCTTGGCAACCCTGGAAGGGCAGGCATTGGGTGTGTGTTTAGGAATTATCTGGGTGTGGTGGTGGCACTCTACACTGGACCAATAGGTTATGGTGACTCAATACAGGCTGAATCTCTAGCCCTACTTCAATGTCTAAAGATGGCTGAGCAGACAGGAACAACAGACTTAGAAATTGAAGGAGACTCTCTATTGGTCATCTCTTGGGTCAAAAACATCACATCAGCGCCTTGGAAGCTCAAGTTTATTTTTAGAGAAATTGACACACTTCCAAGGAAGTTCAACTCTCAATTTGGTTGGGTTAAAAGGGATGCAAATGGGATGGTGGATACCCTAGCAAAACAAGGGGCAAATAGATATTCATTGTATTGGGCAGAATTGTAACTTATTGCTGGAGATTGCAATCTTTAGCTATTGTATCTTAATTTCTCTGCTATTAATGAAAGATTTTTACTGGTAAAAAAAAGCTTTTTTTGTATATTATTGTAAACTATTAGGAAGCTGCATTGCAGTTAATTTATGCTTTAGCATTTGTCTTTGGCAGCTTTGATGTAGAAAATGGACCAAAAGCAGCAGAGTTTATTAAGGTATTGGGTTCTGTTCCTTTCTTGCCAAAACTTTCTTTATTTGTCATTTAGCATCATTAGTCATTACTTGTTTAAACGTTTAATAGGTAGCAATTATACATTCTATTTGGTGATATGATAGCAAATTATTAGATACAATACATCCTAGTAATAACTAGGCTAATGTTTTTGATATTACTTCTAAGAAAGTGAAGTTTAACACTTCATTTGAAACATTGGAGATGTGAGATTTTTCTCCAATCTCTGCATCAATGAAATCATTATTTACTTTTGCTGCTAAAAATATATGAAATTGTTGACTTTGCGGCTTGCTTCAGCAATCCTTTAAGACACCAATACTTGTATATTACTGGCCCAATTTCTTTGTATACTGGCAGCATTGTTTTGAAAATGGTAATCATATTGTAAATCATAGATAAGGTTGAATAAGTCAAATCATGAATCATATCATAAACTATATGATAATTTCTGTTTTGTAGTAATCTATCAAAATTAAAAATTATATGCTAAAATCCTAAATATATATTGACTTTTTACAAAAACAAGTAACAGAATTTGTTTGATAGAACTGTGAAGAATCGAAGTCCATGTACAATAAGGAACTGCACATTGGGAATTTACAAAAAGATTTAAACAGATATTGCCTTTCCAATTCTCACAAAAACAAGTTGTCAAAGTTAAAAAAATGTATTGCATGGTCTTCCTTTAAACAACTTATGCATGGCTGCCCATGAAAAAAAACATCCCTATGATTTTCTTAACTACCATAACTTCCTCACTATTGCTTTCAAATATATGAGCATTCCTCTTTCACCAAATAGTCCAACAGATTGGCTTGTACCATCTTCCAGAAAAAAAGCCCCTATCTGCCAGGAACTCTTTTGTTGTTGCTGGAAAGAAAGTTTGTACCCCAAATAAGGCTAACACCTTTGTCCATACCTTAGCAGCAAAACTGCAATGAAGGAAGAGGTGGTCAACTGTCTTTATACAGCTATCACAGAAAATACAGTTTGGTCCACTGCCCCTTGCTCCATAAATTATCTATGTTTATGGCATCTATTTTGCACGACCACCAGCAGAAGTGATACTTTTCATGGGATCACAGAGTACCATATCATTGACCATGGAAATGTGGTATTGCCCTTTTGTAACAGACCCCTATAGAATGACCTTACTTAGAAGTGTACAGTAATATATTTTTGTGAGGTGGATTTCTCAGCCACCTAAATAGGGATGCTTGGCATCTCTGTAACATTTTTATTTCTTTATATTGGTAAATCATAGTTTTTCATAAAACATCAGTCATGCCTGGAAAACAATGTCCAAATTTGTGATCAGAAAAAAAATGCTGCATTTTGGACAAGATTACCCCTACAGGAAATAAAAGAAAAAGTTAGAGAGGTTTATGAGATTATTTACAGTCTCCGTATTTGAGTTTTCCTCATTTTCATTCCTTACCATCTAAGTTGTTCTCAATTTAGATTACCATATATGCCTTGTAATCCAATTTGTGGACCTAACATATTTTACAGATCATCCTATGGACACATCAGAAGTTTTAGATTACCTTCATGCATTGCATTTGAGACTTGGCGGGGAATTCCTTTTGTCTTTTGCTGTGTGATTGATTGGTAGGACACAAGGATGCAAGACAAACTCTTGTTCAACTGTTCCGTCCCTCATGCAAAAGTCATTCCAGTGGTTGAAAAAAGGGAGTTCACACTTTATGGTCTGAAAAATCAATCAATCACTTGATCTTTTTATTCATTGTAAGAAATCTCCTTGATATGAATCAATGGCGGTGGACCCAAGCATCCTGTGAAGGTTGGACCTACCATGATCAAGGTGTGGCCCATAGGTCATCAAGAAAGGGCCTTTCACTATTACAAATCTACAATAATAATACACCAAACCATACCACAATACTATATATTACAATAGAAATACCATGTTTCATAGGAACAGTCCCGAGGATTCTATATGCCTCATTAACATGGATGACTTTTGCTCCGTAGAGACAGTATGTAAAAATAAATGTGGAGTGGTGGCATGGGGTAGAGTGAGAAGAGACAGAGAAATCATGGAATTTGAAAAGAGAAAGATGAGTACTCTTGCAGCAATGGAGAAGAGCTGGATGCCAAGGGAATGTTGACTGCACCAAAAATTTCACTTCTCAAAGTATTTAACCAATATCATGCGCATTTCATAACCAACTTTTTCTCTGGTCATATTTATGGCCATTGTCAACCTTCACAAAGTGCTCTCCTCACCCACCAAGAAGAAAGCGAGAGGTGGTCTTGGATCTTCACAACCCACATTGATGGAGGGCCGATATCTACTAAAGAAAAGAAGTTTTTGATGTGGGCTCCACCATATTTTTCAAGGTGCCAAGGCAAGGCTAGGCAATAGGGGGATGCCTAGTCGAGACGATTTATTATTATTATTATTATTATTATTATTATTATTATTATTATTATTATTATTATTAAATAGAAACCATGAATCCTTGGGTAATTTCCTAGGTTCCATAGCAATCAGCAATCATATTTTTTTGATTGTTAATCATCTTTCACACTAGTAATTATCCACATCCTTTGTAAAAAGAAAGTATAAACTTCACATCAATGTGACAACATATGTTGGCAGAACTCATGAATTTTCCTCATGCTAGTTGCTACTCATGTGTTGTAGGCCTTCCTGGTTCATAGGAGAATTATTTGAGGCAATCTGGTTTGATCTTGGATGGATGATTGTGTATACTAATAATTTGCACAATTTCCCTTTTGGGTTGACTTTGGGTTTCATCTGAATTCTATTTGTTTTATGCCTTGTTGTAATCAATGTTATTATGTTATTGATACAATATGTAGTGCTTTCTTGAATTGCCGCTTCTTTATATATTTATCCTTCTGATATGTATACGTTAACTATGTGCTAAGTAGGATCTCCCCCCCTTTCTCTCTCTCTGTTGAAGTGCTGTCGAGTGCAACACATTCTCTTTTGCTGAATTAAAACTCTTCTCTCTGTAGATGTTTATCCCTTGTCCAACATCCTATTTTATCACAGCACTCTGGTTTTGTCAGATATTTTTATGTACCTCAGAAGTTGACTGCTCTTTGTTTTCATCCTCCAGGATGCTGTAACTAAGTTACCCCCTTTACGACCATTGTGTTTGATACTGAAGGTCTTTCTACAGCAGAGAGAACTGAATGAGGTATGGGCTTGTGCTGTATGATTAGAAACTTAAGTCATTTTGTAAAAAGAATATATTTTTTTGATCAATAACTGGAATTCATTAGATTAAAAGAATTTAGTTGCAGCGCTCCAAAGAGAGGTAAACAGGCTTAACTCTCTCCAGGAAGAACAAAAAAGAAAAAGTTACAGAACAGCCCAAAACATTTGATCCCTTCCCACCCCCTGCTTTGCCAAAGCATCGGCAAATGCATTTGCTGTTCTCTTGACCCACTGAAACTTGATTTCCAGTCCTCTAGTTAGCTACTAATCTCCCTCCTCTCATTAGCATATTTCCAAAGTCCACTACTTTCTTGTAACCAACTTAAGACCAGCTTTGAGTCCCCTTCAATGACTAACTTTTGTATATTCAGTTCCTTAGACTTCCTTATACCCTCAAGTACTGCATAGACCTCAGCTTTGAAAGAGTCTCCAAACCCAATGGAACCTGAATACAAAGCGAGCACCTTCCCATCTTCATCTCTGTAATCCCCTCCTACACCTGATGGACCTGGATTTTCCTCACTACTTCCATCAATGTTTAGCTTTATAGGTCCACTTCCTGGTGGTGACCACACATGACAAACTAAAGAGCGACCAGGAGCAGAATTTGCCACCTCCAGCCAGCTATTCAGTGACATGTCTGTAGAAATATAAACAAACAGGTCCAAGGATTTCAGCCTATGTACCACCCTCACTGTTACTACTTCAATAAGGCATTCTTTACTTCTTTCAACTTCAGAGAAAATTCTGGTGTTCCTTTCCTCCCAAAGAGTCCAACAAACAGCAGCCCTCACACACCTCTACATTATCCTTCCCCTTTTGTTTGGCCAACCAAAGAATGAGGGGCTCAACAAACTTTGAATGTTTGATGGTGGGGTCCACTTGCAACCAAAAGATTGTAAAAAGAATATTTTATACCAACTATCTGATTATTTGCTTTTAATTTACAGGTATATTCAGGTGGAATTGGTTCTTATGCACTTCTTGCGATGCTAATGGCACATTTGCGGGTAAGGGTATCTATCTTGCGTGATTATATGGTTGCCATTATTGTTATCCCTTCACAAGTAGGACATACCACTGGTATTACTGGTTAACATGGAATGCATAATGTACTTTTAACAGTAGATGGTGATCTTGTTGATTATATTCAGTTTTAGGTGGTTTAAGATCTTATTAGATTAGATTGTTGCGATGCTAATAGCACTCTTCTTGCTTCCTAAATTTTAGGTATCATTGTTAAATATCCTTTTAAATTATCTATACATTTAGATTTTGTGATCAAAATCTGATGTGTTTTGAGAAGGTCATGTCGATTTTGCTTAGTTGGTATTGGGGTTTTTAGCCCTTAATAACATGCATTAAGGAATGGGTTTTTTAGTCCTTACTACCTTCTCTTGTTCATTTGTTTCATTGTTTGATTATTTATTTAGGACATTGTTTGTAGTCAGAGATTCTAGAGGCAGAGAAGTAGAATCCAGTATATGAATATTTGGTGGGTCAACCAAGTTAGTTGTACTTGGATATCCTATTTCAATTAAAATTGAGTTTTCATCTGTTGGAAAGAATATTGTTTTGAAGATTTTCTTTCTTTTCTGTTGGTTCTCATTTCATTGTTTTTGAACGATAACTGGATCAAATGTTTGTATTGATGATAAGAAGGAAGTAAGATATTGTACTCATGCTCCCCCAAACAAGGGATACACCATATAACCTAAGAAAACCTCTAACAAGGGATAAAAGCATGTCTTCTTATAACATTGTTACCCTTGATGTGGTGATGGCTCCTGACCAAATCTTATGCTGAAAAATTGGTTGATTAAGGGAAATTACCTGAATGATATTTTCATGATGTCAAGGATTTAGCCCCCATGATGAAAAGTTATGTGGGGGCCGGTGTCCTATATGATGCATCCCTACAATGATATTTGAATTCACCCTGAGCCTCAACGTTTTCTAATACCAAGGGGAATGTACTAATGTAAAATACCAATAGAAAAGGTGAATGCCAACCTAAGACCCATAGGTAAAGGCTTAAAGCCATAATCTTCATCCTTTCCAACGTCCTTGATCCAGCTAGTCCTGAGAGTATAATGATGATCTTGGCTGGGTTTACCAAGGAACAGCTGTTGAAATTTAGTTTGACTATTCCTTAAGCAGGGGGATTCATTTGTGCTGCAGACCACTCTAAGTCTTGAGGAGCTTGCCATTTCCGAGCATCCTTTGAATCTACTTCCTTTCACTATTTGCTGGGAAATTTGGATAGTGTAAAAGTCACATCTTTTGAACATGAAGTATGGAGGAAGTTGTAATTTCCAAAATTGTCAATCTCCTGTTCTTATAGGCTTCCCCTACTGGTGGATTTCAAAATATTTTTGCTCATCTCTCAAAGGAGTTTGAATGAAATCGGATGATATATGAAGATGATTTTGGTGTATATTTGTGTATGGCTCATATAGAAGTACAGTGTGTTATATTGGCAGATCTTATAGTTGGCTTTTGAGTTTCGACTGTATTTACATGATCATGACAATGTTGGAATGATTTGGGCTTGCCCTACAATAACTGGTAATAATTTATTAAAAGAAAAAAAGATAAAAGGTTGATGTAGGTAGAAAAGGTAAACAGTGTGAGTATGCTAATCTACTGTTATTTTCCATATGCCAAAATGATATAGCTGGTGAAATAAACAATATTGCATTTATATTGCTACTAGGGCCTTGTGTATTTTAGCTGAACTCCACAAGAGAAAAGTAGTTGAACTCCAATCTATCAAGATTCATTTAGACTTCAATGCTATTCTCTAGTTCATTATGGTGTATTTTTAGAATGTCATGACATTTTTCTTCACTTATGCTCTGCAAAAGTTTTATTTTTTTGTGTATTAAACTTTCCTTTCTTTTTTTATTCTGATTTGTTGCTTTGGTTTTCTCATTCATTGAGAGCAACAGGGTTTTCAGGATGGCAGAGCTTCTGTAGAACACAACTTGGGAGTCCTTTTGGTATGTTGTGACTTAGAAGCCAAATTTTATGTTGTTATTTTTGTTAGTTTTCTTCTATTGTGAAACTTTTCCCGGAAGATCACTGAAATGAATAGTGGTTCAATTTTTTGTTGTACTTGGGGAGATCTTTAGGTCTTTTATCATTCTCATTCTTCTTGAATGGTGTTTGTAACTTAACAGAAAATAAAGGAAGGAAAAGAAGAACTCTGTGGGATCTATTTGCAGCTTGAATAGTTGAGTTAGGTGATTTGTTAACTGCTGAAATGGGAGCTGAAAGTACAACACTGAGTAGATTTAAAATTTAAAATTCTGCAATTCAGCTTTTCAGTAATGAGGCTTACATAATTGTTTTGATTATGAAGCGCCTGTATTAGGATGATTGTTCTACTCCTAAGATTTTTATGATATACTGACAATACCCCAGGTTTTTCATCCCCTATTACATCAGTTATCAAATGCCCCCTTAAGACTGGCAGAACTTGGGGTAGATGGACATTGTTGGGCTCTATGATCCTGCAAAGAAAGTTGTGGATTGAGTGATAGGTTATTACTGATTTCCCAAAACCTATTAAGAAAGATAGTGCATGTCTCTATATAATATACTGGAAGACATTTGAAATGGTGAAGCATCACAGCTATGCTAAATTGTGGTGGAAAATGGGCAAGAGTTCCCACATCCTTTTGGACGAGGGCAGTTAAAGAAGTTGGTCCAAGAAAAATGAATTTGATTAGTCACTTGCTTTAAGTGGGTTTATAAGAAATTTCAAAAGAAAATTTTGAAGGATAAATCCATGAAATTCCAAATGAAGAGAAGATTTTTATATGAGGAGACCTAAATGGGTATGTGGGGAAAAGAAGTGCAAGATATGATATGGTGCACAGTGGATTTGGGTTGGGTAAAGGAATGAAACATGAGATACAATTTTAGAATTTGTCATAGCTTATGACATGGTAACAGTAAACACATTTTTTAAAAGAAGGAACACTTGTAACATTTAAAAGTGGATTAAACAAAAATCGAATAGATTTTTTCCTTACTAGAATATAAGAAATGATGCGTAACAGTGTAATGATTGTAAAGTTATTCTAGGGAAAGCTTGACCACACAACATAGATTAGTGGTGGTGGATATTAGAAAATGGAAGAGAAATAGGGAAGAAAAATGTGTCCAAAAATTAGGTGGGGAAACCTAAAAGGAGAAATATTAGCACAATTTTGAAACAGGTTGACAGTAAAAACCAAATGGAATTTAGATGGAAAGACTAATGGTATGTTGCTTCAAATGGCTAATTACATTATAAAAGTTCCATGGACGTTTTATGAGAATTTAAAGGGAAATGACATATTGTTGGAAAAACTTGGTGGTGGAATGCAGAGGTTTAAAATATAATTAGATTAAAATGAGCATGTTATAATGATTGGCAAAAGACTAAAAATGAAGGGAAAGGCATTAGGAGTTTAGGACCGGATTGTATTCTAGTGAAAGTGTGGAAAGTTAAGGGGGAGATAGGTTATTATGGCTAAATAAACTATTTAATAAGAAAGGAGTTCCAAATAGGTATGTATATCTAATTAAGGATATTTATGAGGTTCAACAACTAATGTTAAAGCTTAGAACACCTGTAGGAGAGACACGGATTTTATAATTATGATAGGTCTTTATCAAGGATTAGCACTTAGCATTATTTATTTGTACTTATCATAGATGAATTGACTAAACATATTCAGGAGGAGGTTCATGATGCTTGCTGCTTGCTAATGACATTGTTTTAATTGATGAAACTAATGATTGATTAAATGCAAAATTAAATTTACAAATACCTTAAAACAAGAGGTTTTAAAATAAATAGGATTGAAGTATAATATATGTTATTTAAATTTAATAGTAATAGGAGTGCAAATCAGGGTACACCTATGATTGGAGGCCAAGAGATAACTCAATGTGACCTTTTTCATTACCTTTGTTTGATAACTAACAACAAGGGAGATTAAGGATAATGCCACCCATAGAATTAGAGTGGGATGGGCAAAATTTTGGGTGTATCCAAGGTCTCATGTGTTAGGTGGATGCCACCTAAATTAAAAGGAAGAAGGCCATTCCCAATGCTGGTCACAACTATCTAGGGTCTTGGGTGGGGTAGACTGGATATGGTCCTAACATTTGGCATTTTTTTTACACTGGCCACTCTCATAGTCGAACTTGCATTCTCACACTTGTTAGCCTGAGATTTTACCATTACAGCAAGTAATGGCCACCACCACTTGGGTTAAAAGGAAAATTCTATAAAACAGTTGCAAGGCCAATGTTGCTGTGGATTAGAGGGTTGGGCAGTCAAAAAACATGTCCAAAAAATGAGCATGGAAGAAATGCTTATGATGAGATGGATGAGTGGAAAATCTAGGAAGGCCAAGGTCAGAAATGGAATAATTTGAAGGAACCTTGGAATAGCTTCAATAGGTAATAAAATGAAAGGAAGTAGACTGAGATGGCTTGGTCATGTGCATAGAAGATCACCTACAACACTTGTAAGAAGAAACAATCTGTTACAAGTTGAAGGGGCTAGAAGGGCTAGGGGGCAAACCATAAAGAAGTTCAAAGTAGTAAGAAATGATTTAAGTGCTCATATTCTAAGAATGGATATGGCATTAAACAAAACAGAATGGCGAAACAGGATTCATGTAGCTGACCCCATATAGTTGGGGATAAGGCTTAGATGATGACGGTAATTATGACATTTGAGATGGTAACTGTAAATTGTATTATTAAGGAAAACGAGGTTTTTGACATACAAAAAATGGATTATCTCTACCTTACAAAAGACTGTATTGGGCATAGAGATGTTGCTATACAACTTGTCCATCAGCAGTTGAATTTAGTAATGGTTTAGCTAGTTAAGTTTGGGTAATTACCTATGTCATGCCTCAAAGGAAGCTAAGATGGTTCACTTCATAAATTTATCATGTTATTGGCAAATTGAGAGTTGGTGGACATCTTTTGTTTATAATGATTGGGCTCATACAGTCGTATTAAAACTATATGAAACCCATTTGGGCTTTGAAAAACATGAGATGATTTTGCAACAGTCATGTGAAAATGTGTCATGTTGCTTATTTTATAGAGCATGGTGAGGAGAGAAAATTGAGACTTCAGCATTTAATATATGATTGACTTGTTTTGAGGACATTGCAATGCTGAATTTAAGTGTCCATATGGATTCAATAATCAGAGATTGTCTATTATCCTAGTCATCTCCTCAACTTGTAATATGACCATCTATAAGTGGTGCCTCTTATCTTATCTGTCCAACTTTAATGGTACCCTATTTGCTTGTATGTCATCTTTTGGTAGTAGTAGCATTCAGGGAAGATGCTATTTTGGTGATTATTCTGAGGCCATTGTGAGGGGTGCTGCTATTGCAGCAGAGATTTTAGCTCCCACTGGTGGGCTAAAGCTGTTCCCTTCTTAGCTTTGAGTGCGTTGTACTGGAGGGCAACTCCCACATTGTAATTGGATATCAGTTGTACTTCATGTGTGCTTCGGAAACTAGGAAATGTTTTTTTTTTTCGATAAACGAAACTGGCAAATGTTATTAAGCAGGTAATTGCACTCCTTGGTTTGTTTTTGTTTTGTGCTTTGTTATGTTGGCTCTGTTTGTTTGCAGTACAAATGTGAACCAGTCAGCCATATACAAATTTTGCTCCTGGTTCAGTTTTGCACGTTTTTGTTTGTGATTATGATTTGCACTCGTATCTGATACAAAATTTGTACGTCCTATTTGCACTCATTGGTAGTGCAAATATTGCATCCCTAAAACTGATGCAAAATTTGCACCACTTTCCATTAACCTCAATTCTCTCTCATGTAAAGTGAGGACCACATCATCTTGCTTCTTACCACACTCCCAAATAAATAAACATTTGCACTGGTGTAAATGCAATTTGCACTGCAAACAAACTGAGCTTTTTGTGCTAGCCCACTATATACTTTCTTCTTCCTCTTTCTGATATAGTACTCTTTTTGTTATTGATTAAAAATTGAATTTATAAGGACAAAGGACAGACCTTGTCTTCACCAATAAGTGGAAGGACACAGAACTTAATAATTGAGGCTTCAAAGAGATCTCTAACATATTTTCCCTTAATGCATAGGTCAACTTTTTTGATTTTTATGGACATAAATTGAACACTTGTGATGTTGGCGTATCTTGCAAAGCGGGAGGCACCTTTTTCTTGAAGGGCAACAAAGGGTAAATTTTTGTTGTTAAGTACATTTTTAAAATGATGATTTCTTATTGCCTTTCATAGTTTTTTTTAATTGTTTTAATTTTTTATCAATGCTTAGAGGAACAAAGGGTGCATTCTTGTATTTTTTGTTTTGATATGTATATCTTTCTTAGGTTCTTCAATACAAATCGACCATTTCTTCTGTCCATTGAGGATCCACAGGTAACCTTGTGTTTTGGTGTTTATTTATATTTCCAGTGTGGAGTTACTATTGTGGGTTTTTCTTATCAAGTTTGGTTACAACTTATGCTGTACTAGGCACCAGACAATGATATTGGAAAGAACTCCTTCAACTATTCTCAGGTCCAGTCCTCTATGAATTTTCTTTTCTAATACATCATTAATTGTTACTTTTTTAGCACTGACATGTATTTGGAAGTAAAATTTGTTATGGGTTGTTCTTTGGGCTCTGTTCTTCATAGAGCCTTCCTATTTATTTTTTCTCTTAATGTATAGCTTATGCTTATTTGTTCTTATTGTGGCATAACTCATCAGACAACTAACATTTCAAAGTAATGTAAAACTTCCACTCCTTTTGAAAGGGAGGAAAAGCTCCTTTTGATGGTGGATAAAAAAGCTATGTTGCCCATGTTTTATAGAATCTTAAACTTCTTATGAAATAGTCGTCCACTCATCCCTCCTTTTAAAATGAGTGAAAGCGAACTCCAAAGTACCTGTTCTCTTGATTTTGGCTGGGCTAAGGTCTTTAGTTTTGGTAGACTTCAATGCATCTGGACAATATTGGAGACTAGTCATTAGGCTCATATATGTATATGGATGGAGCAGAAATGGTAGGGACAGTAATCTTTGCTCTGAGTAGGTTTCCTTCATCCAACCCCAGGAAAGGTATAGCCCAAAACTCCTTTCCCTTTCTTAGTTTCATTGTTGGGGATGAGAAACAAATTAAATTCAGGACTGACCCTCTGGTGGGTAGGGGTGCAACTTGGGCGGGCTCGGGTTGTGGTTTGTCAAAATTTGGATGGGCCTGGCCCAGAAAACCCGGGACCAGTGCAGTGCAAAATCTAAAAATCGGGTACACAATTTGCAACCCATACTGGTGGGACCCTAAGCTACTTTGTGCGTCTTACCTCAACTTGTTTTGGCTTTCCCTTGATAAAGATATTTTGGTTTCTTCCACCCTCTCTAGAGATGATCAGGGATATCCTTTAATTTTAGCTTCCATAGAGTCATTACAGAGTCTCAAATGACGGAGTTCTCTCTTCTGCCATTTCTTTCTGATGTATTTCTTTCTCCCTCCTCTCCTGACAAATGGATCTGGTCCCTTGCATCTAATGGGAGTTGGGATCTCCTGGCAACAAAACATGTTCTAACAACCTACCAACATGATTTGACACTGCACATCTCACCATGAGATTGGGATCTGGTCCCTTGCATCTAAAGTGAGACCTGCTCTTAATCCCAGGCCAGCAGCTGAATTCGTTCTTTAGTTCGATGGCAGTTTCAGAAGCCCCTTCAGATCTGCCAATGGCTGCTTAGTATAGGGGGAGTTATATATTGAAGTCTGATGGGAACATGCATAAGGATTTTAGTGCGCCAATAGTAGCAACATCAGAAGCAGAGGCCGAGCCCTGCTAGTGGGCTTAAGGATTGTTAAGTCTGTCAATAGATTGGATTTGGTCCAATCCTATCTAGATCCAATATTGATCTGATCCAAGATATTTTAATCCAATCAAAGGGTGGGCATTAAATCAAGTGGCTATAATCCAATCAATCCATTGGATTGGGATGGTTTGAACAAATTCAAATCTAAATAGAAATATACCCAATGCTTTTATAATTAGTATACCCAAATACCCAATCCTATCTAGTCCAATATTGATCTGATCCAAGATATTTTAATCCAATCAAAGGGTGGGCATTAAATTAAGTGACTATAATCCAATCAATCCATGCAAATATTCAAAAAAAAATTCCAATCAGTCCATTGGATTGGGATGGTTTGAACAAATTCAAATCTAAATAGAAATATACACACTGTTTTTATAATTAGTATAGAGTAGATGTGGAAAAAGATGAGCCTCCTTATTGTACTTGGAAAATATTAATTGTTAATTTTTGCAGCTCTATTGAAAAGTCATCAGCACTTGCTGATCTCTAAACTATTTTTCTACCGACTTTGAACAACGAAGAAGTGTTTTTTTGGTTGTTGCAATAAAGCCTGTTTAGTGTAATACTCCGCCATTAATTGTTAAGATATTGAATTTTCTCAAGTTATAGTTCGTTCAATATTGCTTGGGAAAATGAAAACAGTTTCGGTGAGAGCAAGAAAAAAGAAAGAACTTCCTATTATCTGCCCTGTTTGACAATCAGAAAATTTTCAGGGTCTTATAGTTATTTGAACTCTCAAACTGCTGGTATAATTGCATTGCATATTTGCATCTGACAATTATATATATTTTACCTGCTTGGACCATATAGCTTCTCTTGGCATCAAGGTTCAAAGTACCGATACTGGCCCCAGTATCGGCCCCTTTTTTTTAGTTCTACTTATTTTTTTTTTCTGATTTTGGTCCAGAGGGGGCGGTTTAAGTCCCGGCTACCCTCTGAACCAGGCCCTGACCCGGTATAACCCCTGTAGGGGCGTATTGGGAAGGGCCCAATACGATACGAATCGGCTGATACGTAACGATTTTTCGAACCTTACTTGGCATTGATCAATTCACATTTGACTGGAGTTCTCTCTCTCTATTCAATTGATGGACCAGGATCTATATTGAGATTCTGCTCGAGAAATTTTTGCCGCCTCTATCAAGACTTTAAACTAAGAAGCCATTTTCTTGTATTTGTTGCTGCAGATCAGGTCAGCTTTTGCAATGGCTTTTTCTATATTGACTAATGCAAAGACAATCTTGAACCTGGGTCCCAACAGGAGCATTCTTGGAACTATAATAAGACCCGACCCTGTACTTCTAGAGCGAAGAGGGGGTTGTAATGGAGAGGTGACTTTTAATAGTTTGCTCCCAGGGGCCGGGGAACCATTACAGCCACAATTTATGAATGAACAGGAAATCTTATGTAATTGGCAATTGGATGACGAAGACCCTCTACCTAGGGGCAATGGCATTTTTGGAGAAGACAGTGGTTCATATTCCTCTCGGAAAAGGAAAGCTCTCAAAGAGAGGCTCAGATCCCAGGTAAAGGAAAATGGGGAAGTGGTGAATTTCAGGCATGAAGAAAATGGGAGTAGAAAAGACAAAACACCAAAGAAGAAACGCTGGAGAAATCACCCAGATGGAAGTAATGGCTATGGTGGTAGCAGTACCAGTAGAAGATACATCGGAGGATCCCCATGGGGTCGAAGCTGTTAGAATATTGCATGGCTCCGAATCCTCTACTGACCAGCGAGGAAAGGATCCTTCCAAGTGTCGGCTATCAAATATCGGCTAAATGCTAGAAAGTTGATATTCATCCTACACAGATGGAAATATTTATGAAATCAACTGTATTTTTTACCAAGCAAACATCGAGTGTAAAATTATTATTTTTTGTTTCAATTACTTGCCAGCAATTTTTTTATTTTTTTATTTTTTTGGTTTAACGTTCTGATTCTTTTTTGCAAAATTTCAATAAGTAGTCTCTCTCTCTCTGTATATATATATATATATATATATATATACGTGCATGTGCCATGTGGTTAGTTTTTATAGTTTAGTAGCTTTTTATGTAAAAGAGCTCCACTCTCATCTCAACTTCTCAAGCTTTGGCTTTGAACCCTCATCTCTTTATGTGAATTTCAATGGACATGTTGAGTTAATCGGAATGAAAAATTCACATAAACAAATAAGGGTTCAAACCCAAAGCTTGGGATGAGAGTGGAGCTCTCTTAATTCGTGTGTTCACTTTGTAGTGATTACAGAACCAGCAAATATCCCTTTTTTCTGAACATGCCAATTTATCATGATCGTGTTCTCAAGCAGAAAACATGGTTTGATAATGCAAGTCTGACGCGGCCTATTTTTGGGTGCATTTCGGATTTCACACACCAAGAAAGCCTTATTATCCTCTTTTTTTTTGTTGCATTCGACCTTGCGATCACATCTTACATTTTGAACAAGCAAGGTAACGCAGAATTAATACTCAGACCCCGTTTGGTTGTGGGAATAGGGATCTGGAATTGGAATTCCATTTCAAGTGTTTGGTTGATAGAATCAGAATCCCATTACCATTCCTGGAATAACACTCCTCATTTGAGGGAATGGCCATTTTCTCTCTCCCTTGGACATGAAATTCCATTCCTGCTAATTCCATTTCTCATTCTCATTCTCGTTCCCGTATAAACCAGACTCTGAGAATGAACCATTCTGATTCCGATTCTGATTTGGACGGCAGACCAAATAAACCCTCAAAGGGACCACAACCATTAACCACCACGAAGTATAGAACTTGCTTTATGTGGTTTGGAAAACAATCTTTGATGCTATCAAAAAATTGCAATTTTTTTACAACATTGCATGGCTTTTTCCTAGCCAGTATACATCGTTTCTGTTATTTGAACGACTAATTAGTAATATTTTCCTCCACAAGAAAAAAAAAAAGTAAAAGGAAAAACACTGCATGGTTTTTAAAATGTTACTTTCAAAATCACGAAGTCGATTTGGACATGAAACAGTGATGGTAAGAGAGATTCATTCCTTTTTGTTATAGGATTCAAGATCTGGACAATAATTAAAGAGAAGTCATTGAGTAAATCTCCAATATACATTCATTTACCTTGCGTAGATAAAATATCAAGATAACTAGTGGAATGTCTCACCGTTATTAGAAAACACTGGGTAAACAGAATAGAACATGTACGTGACATTGCAAGCAGATTGACCATAAATCCCAGCTTAGCCTGACCATCCTCTCTGATAGCCCACAGATGGCTGTACATTCAACCTGTCAAGCACGCTGTTGAAATCCACAGGCTGGCCACTCTCTTCCAACCTATGGATCACACTTGCAACATGTTCCCTCACATAACCCATGCTCACAGCTTTCTCAATCAGCTCAGCATAGACATGATTACGCATCATGTGTGATGGGCTCCGAGGGCGGGGCATAATGTTACTACTACCAGCAGGTACCTGAGGATTATGGAGAGAGACAGGACCAGGTGTATAGCTACCTTGGGTGTAATGTGGTGGAAGGGTATGAGGGGCCCTTCCCCCTTCACCATCGTATATCATGCTCCTTTGTCCTTGAGGTTGTGTTGGCTGTGCTCCTGCACCTGGGTAGGCACCAGTACCACTACTAAGATGTGCTCCAAAAGTGCTCTGGCTGGTCTGAGGTTGTGGTTGCTGCTGCATATTATGCTGTAAGGGAGGCTGCTGCTGCTGTACTGTTGTTCTACCAGCAGCATTATAACCATATACCATGGATTCTGCACGGCTCACTCCTGGCTGAGGGATTCCCGAGAATGGAACCTGCATTGGCATGCTGCCCAGAAAGGACTCAGGAGAGGGGTTTGCAGGTTGAGTTGGGAGATAGGGAGGGTACACTGGTGTTGTCTGGGGTCTGACCTCGGCCTGCAGAGATGGCTGTTGTAGTTGTTGCCGGGGGAACTGCTGAGGCCACTGCTGTTGATATGAGGGGAACGGCTGTATTTGCTGGGCTTGGCTCATCTGAGGTTGCACTGGCTGTTGTGGCTGCCTAGGCACCTCTTGCATTTGGGGTCTCTGGTACTGGGAATCTACTGGTAGGTATTGGTCCTGAGTGTGACTTTGAGTCTGGGGAGGAGGATTAGGCAACTGGTTCTGTGGGGAATAATAGACATTTGGTTGGGTCTGAACATGAACATTTTGAGGTGGGGCTTGAGAAGGTGGAGCCATAGGCTGTGGTGGTTCCACAGGTCTGGTTGGGAGTGAGAGTGACGGGACTACTTGCTGAGGTAAAGCAAGAGCTAACTGGTTCTGCACTTCTGGTACAGGCACACTATCAGTTTTCTTGGGACCAGAAGCAGATGGTGCACCTCCATCTTCCTTGTGTTGTAAATGGCCATTGGTCGAGGATTCTTTGTGCGCAAGCTGAAGCTTGGCCAGTTCTTTCTGAGTTTCTGCAAGTTCTTGCTTGTCTCTCAGGATCTGCACTGATCTGTGCACCTGCAATGCATTAATCAAATGTGAGAGTTCCAATTTGAACAGATTGCTACAGGAGCAAGTTAAAGAGTTTGTACACAGCAGAAATTCCAAATTTGGACATCTTCCTAATTTTCGTCATAATCTGGCAAAAATTAGGTTTCTCCCCATTGGCCTGACAAATCAGATATCTTGCAAAGCAACCACAAAATGCTCAAAGTCCTTGGCAATTTGCTTCCCAATGGCTGAGTTCACCCAATTTGTTCTCGCTTCATTCTGCTAAAAGGGATAATATATAATATATTTGTATAACATTTTGGGTTCTACATGGTAAATAAATAAACTTCCCCATCTTGATAGGAGTCTTCTGCACGTATCTTTTGTCCTTCGCTTGCTATTAATATAGATTTTTTGTTGATAATCTCAAATATGTAAAATGTCATAAATGTAAAATTGGTCTACAAGCTGATAGGGAAGGTTGGCTCATGTACAGAAGAATGCATGGTAATCAACAACAAAGACTTGAATGGTCAAACACTTTCCTCATTTCAGACAGACGGATATTCTTCAAAACCTAAATCTGCAACTAAGATTATCTAACAAATTAATCTGCCGAAGAAAATTAGTGATTTTGATATGCATATCTGTACATATGTAATAATTAATTCCATGTAGACATGGTCAAATAGAAAGATAATAATTTCCTTCTACTGACAATCCAAAAGGTAAGTATTTAAATATTTATTGTCTATAAGACAACATCTTAAGAGTGCAATCATGTGATGTCAACTTACTTCTTGAACATGTTTCTCGAGAGATTTAAGCTTTGAATTTGCTTCGTTGTTATCACGTTCTAAATCAGATCTCATTTCTCCTACCGACTTCTCAAGATTGTAGCAATACAATTCCAACTGTTGCAGACGTCCACTAATTCCTTCAAGAAAACGGAGTAGATTATCAGCATACTTCTTCATGGTCCTTTCTACAGTTGCAATCACTTCTTGGTTGAAAGATTCTTCCTGCTGATTATAGACATGTAACAATGTTGATCTCCCCATTCTGCCTTCATGGAAGTCCTGGTCAAAGTAAAATGAAGAAATTAAATTTGGGGTTTACAGATAATGGAAGAGAGAAACATTTTGAGAAACTATAATCCTTCACAAACACAGTGAAACAAATACTTGATTTATCATCTTTATTCAAAAGTCAGGTCACAAATTTAGAAATAAGATGCTATTCAACCTTGTTCCAAACAACATCAAGGAAGAAATGACATGGTAAACCTCCTCACAGACTCAAAAAATGATTGTTGTCTGTTTCTCAGAATTTTCTTCTATCACTCTAATACACACACAAAGGAGAAAAAGAGGAAAAACCAGAAATCCAGGAAAATAAACAATCTCAATTCCATGGATTTTCTTTTACCATATACGCTAACTATAAAAAAGAATACAAATGGTCCCCAATAATTCATCCATTTTACAATTACATCCAACAAGGTAAACATCCCCTTAAACATTAAATATACCTGGAACTAACCTGATCTGATACTTGTGAGATGCAGTAACATCATAAAAATGAAAAGAAAAACCCTCAAGACACCTAACCAAATCAACATCCATTTTACTTGAAAACCTTCGCCAAGGACAGATCAAGTGTATAATTTTTTATCAATGACCAAGCTTTTGTAATTGATTCTTTTCTTTTTAATTGGTGGTGCCCACTAACTTGAAAAATCCTTAACAATAGTTAAAACTTAGATATTGTAAGTCCATGAATGAATGTTGTTAACAGCAGTTTGAAGGAAGCATAAAACCATTCCACAACCCTTGTTTTGAATATCAGCTTACGGGACTCAGACCAAAACACTAAATGCAGAACAAAGTTGCCCGATAATAATTCCAACTCATCAGCTGGTAGAAGAAAGAGAAACAGAGTTGACAATTGGCAGCAAGCAGATTTAATATGCCTCCCTTATTGTTTTTTTTTTTTATCAGTAACAATAAAACTTTATTAGTGATGTGAATATTTATGAAGCTTTAGATACAATAGGGGAGGTAAAAAGTCTTAACTCCCCATCAACAGAATACAATGACAGAAAGTTAAAAATTAGCCCAAAAGATAGCCTCCCTATTCACCCCCTGCTTGGCCAGCCCATCTGCAAATGAGTTGGCAGACCTCTTCACCCAGCTATAGTGTATCTTAATGTCTCTGTCCAACCAACAGAATTTTTTCTTTTCATTGTTATAGCTCCACAAGCCACCGTCCTCTTCCTTCAGCCAGCTAATCACCACCTTCGAGTCACCTTCCAAGACCAAACGTCTGATATTTAGTTCCCTTGCTCTTTGAATTCCTTCCAGAGCTGCAAGGATCTCAGCCCTAAGAGAGTCTCCTTCCCCATTGGGGCCTGAGAACAAGGCAATAACAACCCCCCCTTCATTCCTGAACACTCCCCCAATCCCAGAAGGCCCTGGATTCCTCAAACTACTGCCATCAAAGTTCAGTTTTATAAATCCTAAGGGAGGAGGGGACCATCTCAGCCCTAAGAGAGTCTCCTTCCCCATTGGGGCCTGAGAACAAGGCAATAACAACCCCCCCTTCATTCCTGAACACTCCCCCAATCCCAGAAGGCCCTGGATTCCTCAAACTACTGCCATCAAAGTTCAGTTTTATAAATCCTAAGGGAGGGGACCATGAGGGACTAGGAGTCCTCTTACACAAAGCAGAAATACCCATCTCTTTCCAATTTCTTAATAAGTCAGCCACAGGAAAGTCTGAGAACAGCTCCAAAGATTTTAGCCAATGGGCAGCCCTTAAAAGTATTAGATCTAATAGGTTTGCCAGGGTTCTGTCCTTGTCTGAGAAAATTCATGAGTTTCTTTCTTCCCATAGAGACCAACATACAGCTGCCCTAATGCTCCTCTACATAATCTTCCCTCTCTTCTTAGGCCATCTGAAAAACGTAGGAGAGAACAGCCTCTGGACACTCTCGGGGGGATTCCAAGAACACCCAAAGAGGGAAAGAGCCCACTCCCATACAGTTTTAGTGACCTTACAAGAAACCATAAGGTGATAACCAGTTTCCCCATCAGTCTCCCTTATTGCTTTTGTCCTTGTCTTTTCTTTGAACCCCACCATATACACTATGTGGACTCTAACAACGGTTATTCTCTATCTCTAATTTTTTGTTCTTCTTCTTACACTTTTGCCTAATTTTTTGTTATTCTCTTTCTGAGGAAAAAAAAAAAAAAAAAAAAGAGAAAGCCATAAAAATAAACCATCTCTGAAAATTAGAGCAGCTGCTGGATGATGCTCACATGGAAAGTTATGCTTCAATGTCAAACAGTAAATTGCACTCTGGACTCTGGAGTCAATTCCATGTATTATCTTGAAAAGGTAAGGTATCATATTTGTATTTAATGAAGATGATATTAGGGACATACATTAGGGGCTGTTGCTTGGTGTAATGGAAATCCCAGAATGGCAAGCATGAGGACATTGGTTCAAATCTGAGAGATGCCAAAGGTTAGGTATTTATCCAGTCCATCCCTCCCAAGGCCCCAGATAGCTGGGACTAACATTGGGTAATGGCCTTTTTTTTACATAAGGGATATACATTGGCACCTAGATCTATTGAATGTGGATGTACAAAAGGAAAAAGATAGCATTGCATCATATTTTCCTATTTATAAACACGTTATCAAACTCAAATGAAGATGTATGGGAGACTTTCCTGAAGCTTTTTTGATCAATCAATTACATCTCCAGAGTAACCCAGCTTTCCTTGAGACTTCATTATCAGTGTAGATCTTATTTTCAAAGATCTAAGGTTTTCTTTCAATCCATGGATTTTCTTTTACCATATGGGCAACCAAAGCAGTAAAGCATAAAAATATTCACCATTTATACAATCATCTTAAATAATATATCTGACATGGCAAGCATATCCCAAAATGTCTTGCACAACAAAATGATCATTTCCTTCCATTCAGAAGGTGCATGCTTCATGGTTCCCCCAAAAGAAGGATTTACTAGGATGAAATTAGCATACTGCAATTTTGGAATTGTGCACAAAATCCAGAAAATAAAAAGATGGGGATGCTAAAATGTATTTTGTTCCCTCAATGCTTAAGGATGAAAATATTTTGAGTTTTGAATAAATTATAGTACGAAATTCAAATAATCCTATTAGTTTGTCTTCGTGCCCATGGTTTCAAATGTGGCGACATTTCACTAATGTCGCCCGACATATGTCGATGTTGAGGCTCACCGACATGAAAATGAATAGTAATATAAAAATTACATTATTTCGGTTGACATTTCCTATATTTCAGGAATTCCGACTAAATCGGTCCAAATAATAATAAAAAAAAGACAGCTTTTCCTATTATGCCGATAGGATGTCGACTAATGTACATTAATGATATAATATATTAGTATATTATATTAATATAATACAATGCATTAATATAAATTATTCCATTAATAATTTATATTTAATATTTCAAATAAAATATTTATAAAAAATAATTAACTAAAAATAAAAACAAAAGAATAAATTAATTACTTTGTAATATAAAACATAAAATATTTTTCAAGTAATAAAATATTAACTAGTTAGTATTTTCAAAATATTTATTAAAATCAGAAAATGTTTATTAAATTTTATAATAAATCATATTCTAAATTTAATATAAAAAATCATAATAAATTCATTAAATTTTATACTAAATCATAATTTATTATAAATTTAGTAAAAAAAATCATAATAAATTCATTACACTTTATAAGAAATCAGAATTTATCATAATCTTAATACTACAAAAAGGAGAATCAGTTTATTAAATTTATAATAAAACATAATGTATTATAACTTTAATATTTAAAAAAATCAGAATAAATGTATTTCTATTTACTAGTGTGAAATAAATATATTAGAATTTATAATAAATCAGAATTAAAAATAAGAAAAGGAAATATTGGATAACCTTGTAAAAACATCAAAATGCATAATAAATCAGTACATCGTCATTTACTAATCTGTTATTAGTTTCTTAGCTTTATATAACGGTTGGAATAAGATAATAGTCTAGAAATATGTATTAATGCTTCTTTTTATCATTTTACAAAATATCATTGCATATTTCCACATATTTCATAATACTTCCACAATGTCTCTAATTTTTACACTATTTCCCCTCAACATTTCCGACATATATCTTATATTTTGGTAAGCGACATTTCCATTGACATCGGCATTTTAAACCTTGTTCGCGCCGAAGGGGGATAAATGTTTCTTGTGGTCATCCTATATCATCATGCGAATTTGCAAATCCAAAGTTTGTTACTTGGCTTGAGAATGAAAAGGTTGATGTCCTGGCCAAGCCATCTCAGTAATTGAGACCTAGTAATCCTTTTAGCTGTGACTAGAAATACTATTAGAGGAACATCTTTGTCTTGCAAAATATATAAGGCTGGTATCAAGCTGTGCTGCCTCGGTTCAGAAGTTTGCAAATCTAGAGTTTTCTACTTGGCTTGAGAATGAAAAAGTTGACATCCTGGCCGAGCCATCTCAGTAATTGAGACCTAGTAATCCTTTCGGCAATGTCTAGCAATACTATTAGAGGAATATCTTTGTCCTTGCAAAATATAGGGGTTTTAGGAGGGGGCTGCAATTCAGATTTCTGAGGAGGATTGCAGTCCAAACTCCAAAAATCCCAATATATATAAAAGGCTGGTATCAAGCGGTGCTGCCTCAGTTCAGAAGTGACAACCATATTTCAATGAAAATTTTCCTCTTTCATAACAAAAAACTTGATCATCGAATTTCAATCTAACTCGAACCTGTGGATGGTGGGGTGGAGGCAGAAAAATTGCTTCAGCCATCCAATTAGGAGAGTCACCTGGCATTCTGGCAATGAACTTAAAGTTGCACTCGAGTTCGGGAGCCATAATAACCAATCCTCCACCAACTTCAAAGTTAAAAACTACAACAATTCACTCTTTAAACCATGATCCTCCAACAGGATGAACCCTCAACAGGCTAGTTTGCAATTCAAAATTTACCAATTCTCATGGTTATTATTTTTGTTATCAGCTTCCCATTGGTTGACCTAATCTTACGGATAAAAGCACAGAGCCAACATCTCGCTAAGGACCAAGCTTAATAACTTTTCTGATAGGTAGGACCAAGCTTAATCGGACTATATCATTCAAAAAACATGCATAAAACAACGAATTTATAGATTAAAAAGTGTTTCGAGCTTCCCAGTTTCAAAAGATTCCGTAATTATTTGATACTGTTCTGTAATTAAGATCATTAAAAGGTAAACACAAAAAAAAAATAAAATAAAATAAAAAAGCTGCAAATGCAACGAGAGAATGCGAGAACAAACCTTCCCAGGGTTGCCACCCATCGGCGGATCTGCACGGCTGCCGCCAGAGGCGTCTTGATTCCCAAAATCGTCGTAAGAGCAGAGAATGTCGTCGGAACCAAAATCAAATCCCTTCCCGGACGAGCCGTTTCTACCAGATGATCCAGAAGCCATGACGATCGAAAAAGGTCGGTTCTTGGATCAGGAAAAAATATATATTTATAATTACGATTTAAAGAACCAAAAGGGAAACAGAAACGAAACCTATTAGGAATCAGGATCGGCTGAGGAAAAATAGAAGATAATTAGGGATTAGAGAGAGAGTTGGGAAGTTGCAGGGAAAGTCTAAAGAGAGAAAGCTCTTATTTCGCTTGCTTGTCTGCTCCGTTACCAGGGCGATGGATTCCATTTTATATCTGCAAATGTTGATTGTTGACAATTCTTGGTATTAAATAAAAATTTAAATTAATATATATTTGGGGTTTTTATTTTTATTTTCTTGTCTGTTCAATCAATGGTCTGCAAAGGATAAGATTGGTAAGCGGCATCCAAAACCGTGCACCGCGTCGTAGACTTGTAGGTCAGTGATGTCACGTGATGCCAACTTTTTTTTCTTCAAAGTCCCTGGTTGACTCCAAGCCGTTTGATCGACCGACCAAAGCAATCACCACAGTTGGATTGGACTTTTGATACGCGAGTTTTAGGATAACCCATCCGTCCGTCCTTTGCACGGGTGATTGTGTTGTGGGGTATTTTTTAAACCGAATCACCGTTTTTGAAAATTTCCGAACCGAATCAATCGATTAATCAGTTAGCCGGTTTCATTTTTTGAACCGTTCAGTTTTTTTATATTTATAATATATATTTTATAAGTAAATGCATATATATATATATAAATATTATATATAAATAAAAAATAACATATTATAATTAAAAAATAGATTATTATGAATATAGTATATGGGAAAATCTATGATATGGAAAAGATATGGTATGGAAAGAGTTTTAACCAATCAAAACCCATCCATGAATTTTGATAAATCACACCATGTTTCTAACCACGTTTAAGATTCTGTGTTATTGGTCAGTTGTTTTTCAGTTATCATATCTTTTCCATATCATAGTCGAACCCTATTTATATGTATAATGCATATATATCGAACCGATCAGTCATGGTATCAGTCATCGTGACTGCTTAACTGCCATTTTTTTTAGGTTAATTAAAATCAAATCAGTCATTCACTTTTCAAAGATATCGAACCGATCAATTCCATTAACCAGATTTTTCAGTTCAGATTTTAGATTTTATGAACACCCCTATGCACAATCCCTCCAACCTTGGTGTGAGCAGGATTTGATATCTAAAGCTTGGAACTCCTAATAAGCAAAAATTGTATAATCCACAAGACTCTAGAGTAGTGCATAAAAAACATCTCCCCATAAATAACAACATATAAATATAAAAAATATTTTTGATGTGCAGCTGAAAGCCTATAATATCTTGTCGAGTGTGGGTAGGAGATCTGAGCGCATCCCACATTGGGACTATTGTGATGATATTTTCTGCAAATTAAGACTTGCCACATACTCTGAAAGCATAGGCATCTAGTTGCAAATTAAGAACATCTTAGTCTTCTGATTAATTTAATATTATGCAATTAAATTTCATGTGTAGAGTTTTACTTGCATGAGATTCAGGTTTCGAAATATTTTTCATGCTTGTATATTAAATTTATGGAGAAATATTTATTATGTATAATTGAATGATATATTCTCTATCAAGATGTAAGATGTATACACAATTTTTGCCTTCAACAGATATCCCATCTCTTGATCTCAGTCTCGGTTAATAATGTATTTGGATCTCATACTAGTATTAATGATTGGAATGATGGAATCCCATCAGATCTTCACCGTTAAGCAATTGTGAAAGATTAGTATCTAGAATGGTAACTTCCTGGAAAGTCCTCATATTGCAATCTATTTCTAGATGCAATCACGCCTATTAAATACCCAACCATGCCTCAACAGACCCACCACGAAATTGGATTCATCAATGGTTTAGGAAAGATCATTGAACCTACTTCTACCTTTATGAAAAGATTTCTTGAGAATGGGACTCTCTTTTGCTTGGAGCTTTATGATGTGGCAGCTAGTATCAAGATACCTTAGTAATAAAATTCAGTTAGCTGACCCAAAAAATACCATTTGAGATGAGCAAGATAGTTTCCTTGGAGATGGCAATTTTTGTCATCCCCACTGCGTGCCAGCCTCCCTAACCCAATGGGATAAGGGATGGAGATTGCCTTGGTATAGGCAAGGGATAAAGACAAAGATAGGGTGTGAAGTCTGAAGGGATGAGAGATCCATCATATAGATGGCCGAACCCTGTAGGTAGGTTGGGGGTGAAATTTCAAAAATTTCTCTCTCCCATGTGGGAATCACATTCCCTATTTTAGAAAACTGTATTTTTAAGGATAAATTTTGAATCCTAAACCAGACCAAATCTGAAACCAAAAGGTAGGAGAGGGATATACCTAATACAGAGTAGTAGTAACTCCCAATGAAGGTGTTCACGCCCAAGGAGGTCACCAAAGACCGTTCCCACTAAAGATGACACAACGTAGGGTGGAGCAGAATCAGCAAGGTGGTTCTTCAGCAAGAACCTGATTCTTCACCAAGAATTTGATGGAGGGCAAGTGAGCACGAGTTCATATCAATTTTTCTTCCAAAAACCAATATTAAGAACATTTCTTGATCGATCCTACAGGTGGAGATCAAACTGGCAATGGTGGCAACAACAAGAGAAGGCAAGAGCAGAAGATGGTGTTAGTCCAACTGCATCTGTCTTCTCTCCTGAATCAGTAATCTTGAAGGATGAACTGGGGTTCACCCTTCTCCTTTATTTATAGCCTTAAAGAGAGGTTCTCCTAATCCCATTAGGAGTTTCCTAATCTGAATCTTGTATTTGGATATGGACTCTCTTTAAGGGAAAAGGATAATCCCTTATCTTATCTACAGATAAAGATCAACCCTCCTAATCTGATTAGGAGTTTCCTGATCCAAATCTCTATTTCGATATGTACTCTCGAACTGGATAGGGACAATCCTTTATCCTATCTGCTGATCTAAATCCCATAATCGCCCCTCTTTAATTAATCATATTAAACTAATTCGAATTGGGTTTTAGGCCCATTAAGTCCATGTGCTCACTTATCATCCAAACTGTTGCCCAGTTGGGTATCCTTGTATGGTGTGGGACCTAAACATTGATCTACACATTAGCCACATGGGTTCAGCTCAGCCTTTGTTACAAGGCCTGGCCGAATTCACTGTAGGAGACAGTGAACCCCTGAGTCCATTACTATGGGCTCTTAATGGGCCCAACATTTACACTAAATGGTCCCTGGGTCAAGCCACCTTATAAAAACCTAAGGATTGTGGGCAGATGCAAAATTAGCTCATCAGGCATTACCCTCAATGGTTTTACACTTAACCTTTCAGCCCTTAATGATCAAACACTGCCTGACAAGAGATGATCTCTCCCTCGGTTGCAAGGATTAGTATTGCATTCTCTACTTACATGGATCCCGGGAATTAAAACCGTTTTGCAAATATTTTGAAACCATAATATATATATATAATATAATATAAAACAAATTTCAACGGTTGAAATCAACTGCCAGTAGTTTCGGTTTCCATTAGAGAGAGTGCATCCCCGATCATTCACTTTGTCCGACAAATGGGTTGATCTTGTCACTATGATCACCCACTCAGATGAATTCTTGGATTGTCCCAACATACTCGGGTTTTGACCCCTTCTAAGGATTTCACTGATTGGCATATCTAATTGAGTCTAGGGGTCAGGTGTGACATTCCAGTTTTGCCCAACTATCTCCAAGGTCCAGGGCAATATTGGAATTCTGGTCCGATTCAGGGTTTCAAGAAAACTCACACTGCATGTACCTCAGGTCTCACCCTGGCAGCTGAGATGAGCCACCCCAACCAATTTGGCGGCACACTAGTGTCAGCCTTGGTAAGATAAATCTCCCAAGATCTATCCAACTGCTATGAAAATTCTAAACTAACACGAGTCTCATATGTGTCCAGTTTAAGGGTATTACATAGAAACACACCATAATAACATGAATCAAATATGTACTTTATTCATTTACATTAAATGTCATAATGTACATCATTCTGATTGGAGTTAAGGGCATACATTGTCTAACAAAGTTCTCACCCCATCCTTACTTTATATTAGTAAGTATGCATGTATGTTGCACGTGGCAATTTCGGATAACATTAATATTTTCAATATCTTTATTAGAATCATTTAAAAAGGATAAGTAATCAAAGCATGTGTTGGTCTATTTGACTTGAAAAAAAAACAATATCATTTTTTGGTAGCTTTAACTTATTTATTCTATTTATATAGTTGATTAAAAATTATTCTTTTTATCACATTTTTTTTTGATACGATAAGTTTATAATATCTTAGATATGCCAAAATTTTCTATAATTTCTCTCTCTGTCTCTCTCTATATCTATCTATCTATCTATCTATCTATTTATAGTGTTTCTATCCATTTTTAAAATTTTTATTATTTAACTATGGCTTCATTGGTTAACCCATTTACCCAAATGATTAGACTATTATGGTGCAAGTCAATTAGGTTGGGATGAATTTAAGCTTAACTAAGGCATAATCCTATGCATTGGACCTAAGGTTTCAGACGAAAGTCAAGCATGATCTATTCAACTGAGCCTAACCTTCAACTTGCATTGAAATTTGATGCACTTGGGTTAATCTTGGGCTTGGGTCTGTCAATTAATCCCATGAAAAAAAATACTATAAAATGTATGTGTATAATTGTATATATATGCATGCAATGAAAATATGTGCTATACATGTATTTATGATTATGTGTATATAATAGGACATAACTTTAGCTACCTAAGGGTTAGGCTTAAGCCCAACCCAAAAAATAAAAAATCTTAAACTTTTGAGCCTATACCTAAGCCCAAGTCGAGGACCAAAAATCGAAGCTAGCCTATCTAGATTACGAGTTGGCTCAATTTGAGCTCAAGTTAAGCCCACTTAATATGCCTCTTTATAAACCATTAGTCATCAATTAGATGCAAAAACAATTTTCTTTTTTAGTTTATATTTTCATTTATTTTATCGTTAATAAAAATAACTTTTATCTTTCACACTTATTTTTGTTTAATATGATAAATACATAACATTTGAGATACACCCAAATGTTTTTTTACACAACTTCTATGCTTTTAATAATTTTTGTATCTCTATCTTTTTAAATTTTTATTATTTATTTATGATATCATGGGTTGATCCATTGGACCTAAAAGGTTGAACCATTAACCCACCACTTGAATAGGAAATGGTTTCATTTTTGGGTTAACTTTGAATCTTGTATTTCATTTCTTTCAAGTAAAAATATTTTTATTTAGAATCTTATTGTTGTTTGATATAATAAGTAGATAATATTGTACCTAATTTTTTTTATAAAAAAATTATAATTCTTGTAACATTTATAGTTATTTTTAAGTTTTTATTATTTAACTACGAGAACATTGGTTGATCCATTTGGTGTAGACGGTTGGAATGTTTACTTTCCACTCAGACAAAGGGTAATTTATTTAATTATTTTTCCTGTTGGTTTTGAACATAGGTTTTATATTATTACAAATATTGGATATATATTTAATTTGTATAATTTATTGGTGAGAAACTACATTCAAATAAAGTGTCTAAGGAGAGAGAATGGTGTTAATACCTTAATGAGAGGGAATTTAATGAAGTGAAAAGTAATATTACTTTAAATTAGATTTTTTGCCCACACAATTAAAGAGAGATTAAATTCATAAACAGGGGCATTTTGGTTAAGAAAAATCTATAAAACTCATTTATTTAATGTGCCTTAAATATAAGATTTAATGAAAGGAAATGTTAGTTAATACCTTAAATATGAGACTTAATGAAGAATATAATGAATTTAATAAAAGTAGTAGTTAAAATTATGTTTTTTGCCCTTATAATATAGGGATATCAAGTTAAAAAAATATGAGTACTTTAGTCAAACAAGTTTCGGAATCTAACCTCATTCATACTTTCAATAGTAGTATATATCATGGTTTTAAAAAATGACTTGGAAATGGAATCGTTCTGGCCATCGATTTTCGGGTTGATGGTTCGACTGTTCGGTTTGAATGAATGACTCGTTTTGAGTCTTCTGACAACAAAATTATAAAATAAAAAATAACCAAAAATCATTGAATGGGTTAACGAGTCGACGGTTCGACTGCCCAAGTCAACGGATCGTTGACCGGTTCAACGGTTTTTGGCCAAGCACCGGGTTTGGGGTAAAACAAAATCGGTTGCTTGGACAATTCCTGGGCCGAACAGTCCAACCGTTTGGGTCAATAGCAGTTAAAAAACCATGATATATATTATATTATATTATATTATATTAATATTTTATAATATATAAAATAATATTCGGGTTGATGGTTTGACTATCCGGTTTGAATGGATGACCCGTTTTGAGTCTTCAGACAACAAAAATTATAAAATAAAAAATAACCAAAAATCATTGAATGGGTTAACGAGTCGACGGTTTGACCACCCAAGTCAACGGATCGTTGACTGATTCAACGGTTTTTGGCCAAGCATCGGGTTTGGGGTAAAACAGAAACAATTGCCTGGACAATTCCTAGGCCGAACGGTCCAACCGTCCAGGTCAATAGAGGTTCGAAAACCATGATATATATTATATTATATTATATTAATATATTTAAATATTATTTATATTATAAAATTATCCCTATTTTTAAATAAATCTATCTTCCAAAAAAAATTTAATTAAAAGATTTTGCAAATTTGGCTCCTCGATGAGGAACTGCTATTGCTAGGCATTAGGGATGAAGAGTAACTTTTATCCAATGGTCCCCACTTCAAACCACTCCATCACCATTCTTAAGCATCCTATTTTTTCTTTTTCTTTTGTTACAAGCATTAGATGGTATTCATCAACACAAAACAAAATTTTCTCTAAAATACCATGATCCTCTACTTGTAATTAACAGATGCTCTAACCCATTTTAGGTAGCCATCCTCACCAAAGCTCTATACAATTTAATAGAAATTGAGAAATACAACTGCGTTATTAAAGTTGAATGTTTAAAAGTAAAAGTGGGAATTACTTAAGAAGTAGGGGGTATTGGGAAGTGATGAGGGTGGATTTGGCCCTCCAATGACATTATGACAACTAGCACCTCATGCCAATTAAGTGCAGCTTCTTGATAATTAGACAGCTTGAGTTCGCCACAGATAGCTCTCCATAGGCAGCTCGCCACAAATAGCTCTCCATAGGCAGCTCGCCATAGATTGTTCGCCACCAGGTAACTCGCTACAGGGTAGTTTGACATCTCGTGGGAAGCCCCCTTCCTGACAGGACCGTACCTGCCAAACCTGTAGACTGCACCCACGTCCCTCATCTGGAGGCGCAGTACCTGCCAAAACCTGAGGACCGCACTCCTGTCTTTCACCTAGCGGCGTTATGCCTGTCAGCCCCAGATGTTGTCTCCTGCCTGGCGGGACCGTACCCTACAATGGTCACATCAGCCCACCTGCCCTCAGTCCTGACAGCAACGGCTAGTCACTCCGAGATGTTACCCGACAACATATCGCCGCAGTAGAGATTCAGGACCAATCCCACCAAACCTGTCAGGATGCCAGTATATAAAGACTTGAACCCCCCCCCAGGGGCCAAGGTATTGCATATTCACCACTCTCTAGCTCTCATCTTCTTGCGTACTCATTCTCTTTCTCAGCTCGCTACCGAGTTCTAACTTAAGCATCGGAGAGTCCCCGTTGGGTGTTCAACCCTGGGTCCCTTCATCCTTCTTGCAGGTATCTCTTGCCCGTCGCCAGCTAGAAGCCTTGTCACTTCCAACTAGGAGTGGCTGGATTGTGAATCATCAATTGGCGTCGTCTGTGGGAAACGCTTCAAAAGGCTTCTCTACCAAACTTTCACCAGCATCTATGGTGTCTTCTAGCAACGTCGGGCTTAACAACGGAACAAACACTTATGGAGGCCACCTTTAGATCCCTGTTGTACGTATCGGCCAGTTTACTGTACCTCTCAGCACCTCTGGAGTCCCCATGCTAGACCTACCCTAGGTCGTCGAGGCGGTGAACATCCCATTCCCTCCTGCGATGAACACCACCTTCGTTGAACCCTCTATGGTTCCTCCCGCCATGGGGCAAAACCAGCTGGGTGATCTAGTGCAGTGCGTGCGGGCCATTTAGGCCTAGATGCAGCAAGTCCAGTAGCTTCAACACTACCAACAGCAAATCCTGTGTCATTTTTATTAGCAGCAGTTCCCAACGCTGCAGCAAAGCCGACAACCAGCCCAGCCACGGTGCCCAATCACACCGCAGAACCAACAGCCACTCAATCCCCACCAGAGTAGCCACCCTCCTCGCCAAGGGGAGACCTCCCAAGCATCATCCCGTAGCAAGAGAGAACAAATAGCTCCCACCACATCGTGACAACAAGGTAGGTCAGAAGACACTTGCCCCACCAAAGCTGGTATGCCCCAGCGCGTGCAACCGGAAACCTCACTTATGGGTAACCGGTTCGAAGCTTTGGCCGTGAGCTCTGAGCAAGACCCTTTAGTTCGTGGAATTTAGTATTAGCCTGACTCTAACTAGGCCAGAACCCGGCCTGACAATCCCGAAAGCCACACCAATATGGACCCCGCCAAGAAGCAGCGAAGACGATGTCCCAAGGTGTGTCGTGCAATAATTCCTGAACAGCTCACGAAGCCCAACTGACCCGAGCGACCCAAAGGTAGAACGGAAGCAAGCTCGGAAGTTGCGAAGACCGCCCCTCTCCTTTCGGTGCCATCTCCCCTCTCCTCCGACCTCCTAGTAGCTCCCATGCCGAAGGACTTCAAGGTACCTCCTCTAGACAAATATGACGGGTCGTTTGACCCAAATGAACATGTGGACTCCTTCCAGTCCCAGATGCATCTCGCTGGGGATAGTGAAGCCTGCATGTGTGTTGCCTTCTCCATGACCTTCAGGGGGTGGCACGCACATGGTATAGGAACCTCCCGTCTAGAGCAATCAAAAGTTGGGCGCAGTTCGTACAAGCATTCACCTCGCACTTTGTTACTAGCAAGAAGTGTCAGAGGTTGTAGGAAAGCCTCCTTAGCATAGTCCAGAAAAAGGGAGAGTCCATCCAAAGCTACATCAAGCACTTCAACGACACCTGCCTCCTGATCCCAGACCTAGACCCTGCTGTGAGACTCGCCGCAGCAAAGAGAGGAGTCACTCGCCGGGAGTTCAAGTGGCACGTAGTGGTGAACAAGCCCAAAGACATCACCGCATTCATCAAGCTCGCTGACCAATTCATCAAGACCGAGGAGGAAATGAATCAAAAAGTCGGACCTCCAATAGAGAAGAGCAGGAGAGATGATGACAAAGACCTCGGCACCGCACAAGCCCCAGTTGCCTCTTCGACATGGGCAAAGCTTAGGAGTGGACCTCGAGTCGCTCCCAGAGCCTAAGGGCTAAAGTGCCGAATTGACAAAGACCTTGACACCGCACAAGCTTCAGTCGCCTCTTTGGAATGGGCAAAGCTTAGGAGTGGACCTCGAGTCGCTCCAAGAGCCTAAGGGCTAAAGTGCCGAATTGACAAAGAACTCGGCATTGCACAAGCCCCAGTCGCCTCTTCGGCATGGGCGAGCTAAGTCCCAGTCGCCTCTTCGGCATGGGCACTTAAGACCCAGTCGCCTCTTCGGCATGGGCGAGCTAAGTCCCAATCGCCTCTTCGGCATGGGCACCTAAGTCTCAGTCGCCTCTTCGGCATGGGTGAGTTAAGTCCTAGTCTCCTCTTCGGCATGGGCGCTTAAGACCCAGTTGCCTCTTCGGCATGGGTGAGCTAGGACCCAGTCGCCTCTTCGGCATGGGCGAGCTAAGACCCAATCATCTCTTCGGCATGGGCACTTAAGACCCAGTCGCCTCTTCGGCATGGGCGAGCTAAGTCCCAGTCGCCTCTTCGGCATGGGCACCTAAGTCTCAGTCGCTTCTTCGGCATGGGTGAGCTAAGTCCCAGTCGCCTCTTCGGCATGGGCGAGCTAGGTCCCAGTCACTTCTTCGGCATGGGCGAGCAAAGTCCCAGTCGCCTCTTCGGCATGGGCGAGCTAAGTCCCAGTCGCCTCTTCGGCATGGGCGAGCTAAGTCCCAGTCGCCTCTTCGGTATGGGCACCTAAGTCCCAATCGCCTCTTTGGCATGGGTGAGCTAAGTCCCAGTCGCCTCTTCGGCATGGGCACCTAAGTCTCATTCGCCTCTTCGGCATGGGCACCTAAGTCCCAGTCGCCTCTTCGGCATGGGCGAGCTAAGTCCCAGTCGCCTATTCGACATGGGCACTTAAGTCCTAGTCACCTCTTCGGCATGGGCGAGCTAAGTCCCACTCGCCTCTTCGGCATGGGCGAGCTAAGTCCCACTCGCCTCTTTGGCATGGGCACCTAAGTCCCATTCACCTCTTCGGCATGGGCACCTAAGTCCCAGTCGCCTCTTCGGCATGGGTGAGCTAAGTCCCACTCGCCTCTTCGGCATGGGCACCTAAGACTCAGTCGCCTCTTCGGCATGGGCACTTAAGACCTAGTCGCCTCTTCGGCATGGGCGAGCTAAGTCCCAGTCGCTTCTTCGGCATGGGCGAGCTAAGTCCCAGTCACCTCTTCGGCATGGGCGAGCTAAGTCTCAGTCGCCTCTTCGGCATGGGCACCTAAGTCCCAGTCGCCTCTTTGGCATGGGCATGCTAAGTACCAGTCGCGTCTTCAGCATGGGCGAGCTAAGTCCCAGTCGCCTCTTCGGCATGGGCGAGCTAGTCCCAGTCGCCTCCTTGGCATGGGCGAGTTAAGTCACAGTCGCCTCTTCGGCATGGACAAAATCAACAAAAGCGGACTATAAGTTTCCCCTAGAGCCTAAGAGCTACAGTACCGAACTGGTAGAGACCTCGACACCTTACAAGCAACTCGCTTCCAAGCAGCTCTCAAAGTCTAAGAAAGTGAATCAGCGCTTACTAGCTCGTCGAATTACGGGCCAAAAGGAGAAATCTACTCCCTTCGTTGAGTTACTTTCAGTTTGGGAGTGGGGGGAAAATGATGAGGGTGGATTTATCCCTCCAATGACATTATGACACCTAGCACCTCATGCCAACTAAGTGCAGCCTCTTGACAACTAGACAGCTTGAGCTTGCCACAGGTAGCTCGTTAAAAGCAGTTCGCCACTGATAGCTTGCCACCAGGTAACTCGCTACAGGGTAGCTCAACATCTCGTGGGAAGCCCCCTGCCTGACATGACTGTACCTGCCAAACCTATAGACTGCACCCACGTCCCTCATCTAGCGGCATAGTACCTTCCAAACCTTGAGGACCACACTCCTATCTTTCACATGGCGGCATTATGCTTGTCAGCCCCAAAGGTTGTCTCCTACCTGGTGGGACTGTACCCTACAACGGTCACATCAGCCCACCTGCCCTCAGTCCTGACAACAACGGCCAACCACTCCAAGACGTTACCCGACAACAGATCGCCGCGGTAGAGATTCGGGACCAATCCCACCAAACCTGTCAGGATGCCAGTATATAAAGACTTCAACCCTCCCAAGGGCCAAGGTATGGCATATTCACCACTCTCTAGCTCTCATCTTCTTGCGTACTCATTCTCTTTCTCAGCTCGCTACCGATTTCTAACTTAATCATTGGAGAGTCCCCACTGGGTGTTCAACCCCAGCTCCCTTTGACCTTCTTGCAGGTATTTCCTACCTGTCGCCAGGTAGAAGTCTCGTCACTTCCAGCTAGGAGTGTCCGGATTGCGCATCATCAGGAAGTGATGAAGATCAAAAGTGTATGAACTGTATTGTGACTGGGTTCCTCGAACTCAACTATAGTTTTTGATGGGAAAGAAAGTAGTTAGAGCCTTAGAGGGTCAGACAGGCCTCAAGCCAGGCTATCCGAGGTGGAATGCTGTAGCGTTTACCTTTATATAGGGCTCATACCTTGACTAGAATATGGAGGTGATGAGCGAGAAATCCAGTGGAACTTAGTGGGACACGTGTCACATGTCTATTTGGTTAGGGTGACATGTTTGCGATACTTAGGGAGCGCTTATGGTACGTTTGATTTCTGAGAAAGGATGAGACTAGAAAGGCTGGGATGAAAAAGATTAGGATGGGAAGAGAAAATGTTTTTTTCTTAGATTTGCATCCCATGTTTGTTTCCTGAGAAACGATATGCTAAATAACCAGTTTCCTACGCTCGTTTATTGAGAAAATTGGCCACAAATCAGTGGCTATGTGAACATTGTTACTTTTGAGCAAGTGATAAAAAACGATACATACCTCAAACCCAAAAATCACAAAAATGATACACATCTCATCCCAAAACGTACCATATTGAAAAAAAATGACCACAAAATCGAAAAAAATATAGAGCTTATGGTAGATCTATAATAGTTGTTCATCATTTTGGATGTGAAAATAGTTAGGATATCTTACCTTTGCGTGAGTGAGCAAGGAGATTTGGAAACTACAAGTTAAAAAAGCAGAAAAAAAGAGTTAGATCTACAAGATAGAAGGGTAGATCTGTAGAAAAAAATCAAGGTTACATGCCGGAAAGAATGGATTTTGGCCAGAGAACAGTCATCTCTTCCCGCTAACAAGAGGAGCTCGACGACTACAAAATTAGTATAAAAAATACTCGTCGGTTGTCAGCAGCCATGTTCATGGTCGTACCTTGTTCGAAGGTCAATGATAACGGCACCTGTGAGAAGATTGTTGTTGACGCATCTTCGCGGTGAGGATTGTCTAGAAAGAGAGTAGGAGGAAGAGCCTGATCTTTTTTCTCAAAAGTTTCCTTTCGCACTGGGGTCACACCAAATCAACGCAACCCCGTTTCATCCATTTTAGGAACCCGGGTCCCACACGTTTTCCTTCCCATCCCTTCAAAGAAACGTTGGAAAACATGAATATCATGGGAATATTCCCATTTTCCCTTCCCCATTGCAGCAACCAAACATACCATAAGGCCCACTTCCTTGTGAAATGGGGAAGTGGGGTAGTCGTGCCGCCAGGTGGCAATCTGTGGTTATGCATAAAGCAGGCCGGTCCTACATCTTTGATGTTGGAGTTGAGCTAGGTCGGAAGTATGTCCTTCATGTTGGAGGTAAGGGTGTCAATGGACCGGTTTTGGATTGGATTTGGCCCATCCGTAACAAATTTATATTGGATTGGGTTGGATTAAGCCAATATCTGGTCCCTTGATATAAGATAAGAATATGTATCAATGAACCGGGTTTTAGTTGAAACCAATCTAAATCAAAATGAATTTGAACAAATTGGATGGTCCAAACATTGAATTGGACCAGTCCAAATTGATCCAAAACATTCATTGGATTCGATTGGACCTGGCCCATTTATAATAGACTCACATTGGACTGAATCGGATTGGACCAAATCCAGTCCAGTTGACACCCGTAATCGGAGGTAGCCCAGGTCGGATGCATGTCCTTGGCAAGCAGCCCAGTTCGAGCCCATTCTAGGTCGGCTACTATTAGGATACTCCAGGTCAAACTGCCACTAGTGATTTCCAAGCCTCTAAGGTGCTGTCAAGCGTTATGCTGCCACACGTCGCGATGCAGTGGTGACAGTATCTGCTCCTCACAAATGGGCGCCTCACAGGCACATCCACTGTGCATTGGGAATATCTCCCGTGAATATAATTAATAAATACAGGAGATGTTCCTCGTGCATGATAGGATGTGTTTGTGAGGCGCCTCAGGTGTGAGAAACAGATCCGGTCTCGATGCAGTGCAATCAAGTGTCCTTTAAATTGCCACGTGTCACGGAGTTATTGGACACCAACTTGACCCCATCAAGAAACAATGACTCTCTTTAGGTAAAACTTCTAAGCATCAAATGTTTATTATCAGGAGAGTCTTATATGAGGAAAATCCCAACAAATATCTTTCTCAGTGGATAAGAGACTGAGATGTCTTGAGAACTCCTCCCACCTTTCTTAACAGAAGTATGAAAATTAAGGATCTGATTAATCAAAACCTTGGGTGTTGGAATGTTGGGGTGGTCTCTTAGACCTCTCCTATGAAGATGTTAATAACATTCTAGGAACCAACATATTTTTCGTCAAACTTCTGAATAAAAATTTGTTCAGCAAGGATCTTTTTTGTTACTTTAAAAACAACGATTGGTATTTAAAAGAATGGAAGTCTATTAATAGATACGGTTGTCAATGGATCGGGTATACCCAATGGACCTGAACCGGTCAGACCGATTATAAGTTTGTAATGGTTCTGGTTCTATAATTTTGTTCCAATAATTGTGAACTGATTCAATTCAGAACCGATTATTTTGTTAAATATATAATATTTTCTTAATTTTCTTATAATTTTTATCATATTTTATGCTTTAAATGGTGTATTTGATAGATAATAAATAAAATAATATTAGTTAAAAATATTTAAGTTATTAACATATAGATAATTTAGTATTTTTTATAATTTTTATTAGAGTTATATTATCAGAATTTAAAATTTAAGTTATTATTTTAAAAAATAAATATAGCTTTCAGTACAATCGGATTTATCAGGCATAGACCCGATTATTAACTGGGATGGTTCTTGGTCTATGATTTTGTCCCTATTAATAATTAGTTCTACCCTATTAATATCTCCTTGAACTCTACTTGAACCCTCTTCGTTTTAAACTTTTGGTATCGTTTCTAATTCTAGTTGTATTGTTTTGTGATTGTGAAGTTGAAAATGTTCTTTCATTTATTTTGTTTATCTCCTTTTACAAGAGATGTTCTTTTTCCGGTCCTTGGAATTAAGGCTGTGTTTGGAAACAATGCAAATGAGTGTTAATGCAAATATGTAGAGTATAAAACGGTTCATATAAATTGCAAAATTGGGTTAGTTTTGCATTGACAAATTTACCTTCTTACCAAACAGACTTTTAACCCTAATAGATGCAAATATGAATTCCAATAAAGCATATGCTTTTTTTTTTATCAAAAGCCCACTTGAATGCAAATTTACTTATTTTTTATTGATGTACTTTTACATCTTATTATCAATATAAATATGCATTGACCTGTCATTTGTCAATTTATAAATGTAATGTTGCCAAACACAAGCAAAAGTGAACCAGAATGCAAATTTACCCTGAACCGGGATTTACACTCCATTTGCATTGTTTCCAAACACAACATATAGGAGTGATTTTCAACATGTCACTTGTGTCCTAGATGTTTTGCCTTTTAATTTTATGGCTTAACTCCCTTTTTCTGAGTGCTCAAGGCTTTTAGAATGGCCAGCTGTAGTGTTCTACTTTGGGCTAGAAATGATGTTGTTTAGTAATGAACTTCGGTCCATATATTATGTTATGTTTGCAATGAGAAGAGTCTTTGCCCACCCTTATTCTCATAAATCTCATTCTTTTTAACATTTATCTAATTTCATCTTCGGGTCAAGTTGCTTTGAACTAGGGGTGATCATGGGTCGGGCCTGGCCGGGCTTTGTACTTATGATAAGGGTTTTACCTTAGACCCGGGCCTAGCCCGACTCGGGGTTTTGGGCTTGAAACATAAGCCCTAACCCAGGTCTACACGGGCTCGGGTTGGGCTGGGTTTGATTTTGGGCCAATGCCTTTCATATAAAACATAATTATAATATTTTATATTAAATGACATAACATGCATATAAACTTATTTTATACATTATATAATATAAAATATTACATATAATACAAATTATACATGTCATGTTATAATATTTATATATAAAAATATAATCTAATGTAAAATAACATGTATACATATGTATACATTATACACAAAATGTGTAAGCTTAAATATATGCGGGTCATACTGAACCTGGATTGGGCTTAAAGTATTAAGCCCAAGTCTAACCCTAAAATTTGCGGGCTTGGGCTGAAATAGTCACCCTTACTCTGAACCCTCCTACTTTGGTGACTTCATTATTAAATGTAATGGATTGGTGGAGGTAGATCATTATGGATTTATGGTAAGTTGACTTGTGGACATTATCTTTTTATGAATCTAAGAATTTTATTTTGGCAACAGGTGGTTTTTTTAGGGGTGCATATGGACCGGATTATGATTAGGGGTGTCCATGGTTCGGTTTAACCAAATCGGTAGTACTGGTTTTTCCATTTCTCCAAATTGTAACCGAATTGGTACCACCGATTAACCAGTCTACCGGTTTCGATTTTTGATTGGTTTGGTTATACAGTTTTTTATATTTATAATATATATTATATAAATATATGTATAATATTATATTATAAATAATAAATTATAAATATTTAAAAAATATAATATATAATATATTTATAAATAGATTATTATAAATATAATATAAGTATATGTTTATATATAATATATAGAAAATATGTGACATATATATAATACATATAAATATATATACCGGTCAGTTTGGCTAAGAGCCGGTTTTTTGTAGGTTAACCAAAAACTGAACCAGTCCTTCGGTTTTTCAAAAATTCCAAACCAAAACTGAATCGATCAGTTTGGTTAACCGCATTTTGTTGTTCGGTTTTTCAAATTTTCATGGACAACCCTAATTATGATCTTATTCGGATTCAAATCCGCCTTGATTTTGCCATATTTGGATATCCTCCTATCAAGTTTCCTCGTCAGGTCACAAAAAAGATCCATTTCGAATTAAAGTCAAATTCAGATCACCCCTACTGATATCCGAAAAAGATCCAAATTGATTCAATATATATCAAATTAAGATTTAGATATACCCCAATTCGAATCTAATCCAATCCATTTACATCCTTATATTTTTAGGTTTTTCTAGTGATCAAGTGAAGGTTGAGCTTGGTGTAGTTTGGAAAGCTTTTCTTGTTTTGTCAAAGAAAATGATTAGAGTTCTTTGTGCGCTGCCTTTGATGCCAAGAATGCCATCCAAGTTATGGAAAAACGATTTCTCTTTCTTGGAAATATAATATTTGGCTAGATAAAATTTTCTTGGCTAGGTCTCTTATTAATGATGTTTTCTTTTGTCCATATTTCAAATCTATTAACAAGGCTACTCATACTCTTGACCAATTAGTTAAGGCTTTAGACAGTATTAATAGTTGTATTTATCTTATAAAAAAAAATAGTATAGATTGAAATGGATTCCAAGGAAAATCCTTAATCCAGACATAGATTGTTGTTGATTTGGTTTCATTAGTTGTGTTTGATTTGATATTTTCCATTTGTTGCGGCCTTGCAGGATGGGGAAGGGAAAAATGAAATATTCTGAAAATATTCTTATTTTCCTTTATTTGTTTCGAGTAAAATTGGGGGATGAAATGGAAAAAATGTGATGTAGGATCCCAAAAATTAGAACGCGGGGTTGCATCAAATCAATGTGACCCCACTGAGAAAAGGGAAGTCGAGGATGTTTCAGGAAAAGCTATAGGGCCTTATCAGATATGAAGCTCCTTTGTCTTCCCCATCTACCTTCAGAGGCATTCTGCTGAAGTTTCTAACAATTAGAAACCTACCCTGAGGTTTCATTTTCACACACATAAAAAAAAAAAAAAAACCTCCTCTGCGGCATTGAAAAAACTGTAGTTACCTCCCTTTTCCCCAAGGTTTGATATTTCTCTCTCTCTTTTTTCTTTTGCCAATATTGATTTTTCAAAAATACCTATTTTACTCTTATACCTATCAATTCAGATGAAAATTTATTAAAAATCCCCTAAAAGAATTTTTACTTTTAATTAAAAAGACTCTCAGTTAGATAAAAAAGAATATAATAATTTTACTCTATAAAAAGTTAAAAATGTTATGTCTAGTGAAGTCTAAAGTGATAAATCTAGTATATTGAATAATTATATTGAAAGATGCTCTAATAAAATGTATAGGTAATTTTGTAACTTTAATCTATGGAAAGGGTTTTTGTTAAAGTTGAACGGGGGACGTTGTTATGATTGTTTGGGGAATGACCATCACTTTCACATAAAATCCAAGCAATTTTAAATATTATTTCGCTTTTCAGTCTTTCGTAAAAGGGTTATTAGTAGATAAGAGCAAATTTTCGATCCTAAAAGAAAAAGGGTAATGATGAGGGCAAATTTGGCCCTTCAGTGAAATTGTGACACGTGGCACCTTGTGACAAATAGGAAAACACCCAGCCAACAAACTTACGAAGTTGGTGACCCACCCGGGCACCAGTCTGGCCGGCCTGGCGCGACCTGCGCGCGGCACACGCGACTTGCGCGGCGCGCGCACGGCCTGCGCGAACTGCGCACGGCCTGCGCGACCTGGCCGACCTGGACCAGCCTAGCGCATGATCCGGCCAAGGCACCCACCGACGAACCTGGCCTAGACACTGACCCGCCGACTGACACAGGCGCCGGCTTGACGACCTGATCTAGACATTGACCCGTCGACTGACACAGGCGCCGACCTGACGACCTGGCCTAGACACTGACCCGTCGACTGACGCAGGCACCCCTCTGACAACCTTGCCCAGGCGCCGACCTGGCCACCTGACATAAGCGCCAGCCTGACGACCTCGAGGAGTTCACCACCGTACCCCGGTTCTGACAAGATGCGACGAGTCTTACCGTTTGGAGGCATTTCACCCACCTAACCCGCGAGGACTCCGGTATATAAAGACCTCACCCCCCAAAGGGGAGGGGGAGGAAAAAGAAAGGGAAGTAACCCTACTCTCTAGCTCTCTCATATTATCTTCAAAGCTCTCTACAATAAGAGTGCTAACTTAAGCATCGGAGAGCCCCCACCGGGAAAATACCCCCGGGACCTCTGATTCAGTTCTCGCAGGTCCCTCAGCTCCCGCCACCTACAAGGAGGAGGAAGAGATGGAGTTCTCGGAGGTCCCTCAGCTCCCGCCACCTACAAGGAGGAGGAAAAGATGGAGTTCTCGGAGGTCCCTCAGCTCCCGCCACCTGCAAGGAGGAGGAAAAGATGGAGTTCTCGGAGGTCCCTTAGCTCCCGCTATCTACAAAGAGGAGGAAAAGATGGAGTTCTCGCAGGTCTCTCAACTCTTGCCACCTACAAAGAGGAGGAAAAGATGAAATTCTCGCAGGTCCTTCATCTCCCGCAACCTACAAAGGAAAGAAGACCACCTCATGCTGAGGGCAGTCGGATTGCACCGCACCAGGGAGCTCCAACATTCTCTAAGGCATCGGCCGCCTAGTAGGGAGTTCGCCAGGCAGTTCGCCACCAGGGAGTTCGCCACCAGGCAGTTCGCTCCCAGGCAGTTCGCCACCAGGGAGTTCACCACCAGGCAGTTTGCCCCCAGGCAGTTCGCCACCAGGCAGTTCATCCCCAGGCAGTTCGTCACCAAGGCAGTTCGCCCCCAGGCAGTTCACCACCAAGGCAGTTCACCCCCAGGTAGTTCGCCACCAGGGAGTTCGCCACCAGGCAGTTCACCCCTAGGCAGTTCGCCCCCAAGGCAGTTCACCCCGAGGCAGTTTGCCCCCAGGCAGTTCGCCACCAAGGCAGTTCGCCCCCAGGGAGTTCGCCACCAAGGCAGTTCGCCACCAAGTAGTTCATCACCAAGCAGTTCGTCGCCAAGCAGTTCTCCCCCAGGGAGTTCGCTACCAAGTAGCTCGTCACTAAGGCACGCCACCACCGGGTCGAATAACGAGGTACTTTGCCAAAAAATTTTACATCACAAAACATTGGTACGTGGCAAAAAACTGCCACATCAATTGGCGCCGTCTGTGGGAACACGCTACAAAAAGCTAAGTTCTCATCTTGCCAAAACTAAGTCCTCACTTTTTAGAAATTGAAGCTAGCGCTTTATAGTTTACATTTTTTATGAACTCAGAGACTATGCAGGGAGCTAACGGACTAAGTAGCTCTACCAACCTTACTTTCAATTCAGATAATGCCACATCAGTCCTCTCCGCAAGTTCCCCCCCTACAAAGATGAGCTCTTCGTGGCTTCTGCGGGAGTTGGCGGCCAACTGACTACATAGGCGCCCTTACTGGTCGAGCCTTCCAAGGCTCCCGTGTGAGCTGGCAACCTAAAGTTAGTGGTGTTGCCCCTGAAGGTCGAGCCCCTAGTAGCTTCTTGTAGGAGTAGGTGACCGGCATTACGAAGCTGATGCAGGCCAAGCCTACGGGCCACCTCACTACTTAAGACTCGGTTGCCTCTCCGGCACGGGCAAAAGTCAAAAAAGAGTAGACTACGAGTCGCTCCCAAAAGCCTATGGGCCACATTACTGCTTAAGACCTAGTCGCCTCTCCGGCACGGGCAAAAGTAAAAGAAGAGTAGACTATGAGTCGCTCCCAAAAGCCTACGGGCCACATTACTGCTTAAGACCCGGTCGCCTCTCCGGCACGGGCAAAGTCAAAAAAGAATAGACCACGAGTCGCTCCCAAAGCTTACGGGCCACACTAGTAATTGGATCAGCACTTACTAGCTCATTGACTTACGGGCCAAAAGAAATCTACTCCCTTCGCTGAGTTACTATCAGCTCGGGAGTGGGGGCTATTGATGAGGGCAGATTTGGCCCTCTAGAGAAATTGTGACACGTGGCACCTCATGACAACTAGGAAAACACCCAGCCAACAAACTTATGGAGTTGGTGACCCACCTGGGCACTAGTCTGGCCGGCCTGGCGCTACCTGCGCGCGGCCTGTGCGAACTGCGCATGGCCTGCGCGACCTGGCCGACTTGGACCAGCCTAGCGCATGATCCGGCCAAGGCGCCCACCGATGAACCTGGCCTAGACACTGACCCGCCGACTGACACAGGCGCCAGCTTGACGACCTGATCTAGACACTGACCCGCCGACTGACACAGGCGCCGACCTGACGACCTGGCCTAGACACTGACCCGTTGACTGACGTAGGCACCCCTCTGACAACCCGGCCCAGGCACCGACCTGGCCACCTGACACAAGTGTCAGCCTGACGACCTCGAGGAGTTCACCACCGTACCCCGGTTCTGACAGGATGCGACGAGTCTTACCATTTGGAGGCTTTTCACCAACCTAACCTGCGAGGACTCCGGTATATAAAGACCTCACCCCCCAAAGGGGAGGGGGAGTAAAAAGAAAGGGAAGTAACCCTACTCTCTAGCTCTCTCATATTATCTTCAAAGCTCTCTACAATAAGAGTGCTAACTTAAGCATCGGAGAGCCCCCACCGGGAAAATACCCCCGGGATCTCTGATTCAGTTCTCGCAGGTCCCTCTGCTCCCGCCACCTACAAGGAGGAGGAAGAGATGGAGTTCTCGGAGGTCCCTCAGCTCCCGCCACCTACAAGGAGGAGGAAGTGATGGAGTTCTCGGAGGTCCCTCAGTTCCCGCCACCTACAAGGAGGAGGAAAAGATGGAGTTCTCGGAGGTCCCTCAGCTCCCGCCACCTGCAAGGAGGAGGAAAAGATGGAGTTCTCGCAGGTCCCTTAGCTCCTGCCACCTACAAAGAGGAGGAAAGGATGGAGTTCTCGCAGGTCTCTCAGCTCCCGCCACCTACAAAGAGGAGGAAAAGATGAAGTTCTCGCAGGTCCCTCATCTCCCGCAGCCTACAAAGGAAAGAAGACCACCTCATGCTGAGGGCAGTCGGATTGCGCCGCACCAAGGAGCTCCAACATTCTCTAAGGCATCGGTCGCCTAGTAGGGAGTTCGCCAGGCAGTTCGCCACCAGGGAGTTCGCCACCAGGCAGTTCGTCCCCAGGCAGTTCGCCACCAAGGCAGTTCACCCCCATGCAGTTCGCCACCAAGGCAGTTCGCCCCAAGCAGTTCGTCACCAGGGAGTTCGCCACCAGGGAGTTCGCCACCAGGTAGTTCACCCCCAGGCACTTCGCCCCTAGGCATTCGCCACCAAGGCAGTTCGCCCCCAAGCAGTTCGCCACCAAGGCAGTTCGCCCCCAGGCAGTTCACCACCAGGGAGTTCGCCACCAGGCAGTTCGCCCCTTGGCAGTTCGCCACCAAGCAGTTCGTCACCAATCAGTTCTCCCCTAGGGAGTTCGCCACCAAGTAGCTCGTCACAAAGGCACGCCACCACCGGGTCGAATAACGAGGTACTTTGCCAAAAAAATTTTACATCACAAAACTTTGGTACGTGGCCGAAAATTTCCTCATTTTTTCTCATCATCCTTCTTCTTCGCCCTTGGGGGTGTGGCCTTTATATACTGGAGTCATCGCGGGTTTGGTGGAGCAGTTCCTGGATTCCCATTGTGATGGGACCTATTTTTGTGTTAGGTGGGGATAATTCCACCAACTGGTGAGGTTGCCCATTCCCGCCTAAATTGGGGAGTGGGTGAGCTATTGTAGCCATTACAAGTCATAATCCCGTAAAATGCTGGGTACGGTGGTGAGCTCCTTAGAATTATCATGCGGTGGTCGAGCCGCCTACAAAGTGCCGAGCTGTTTGGGTGGTGAACTGCCTGTGGAAAGTTGTCTGTAAGTGTTGCATGATGGCGAGCTGCCTGTAAGTGCTAAGCTGTTTGGGTGGCGAGTTGTTTGTAAGGTGCCAGGTTGCAGGATGACGAGTTGTCTAAGTTGCCAGGCTACATGATGGTGAGCTGCCTGTGGTGAGTTGCTTGTAAGTGGCGAGCTGTCTAGTTGTCACGAGGCTGCACCTAATTTGTCATGAGGTGTCAGGTGTCACAATGTCACTGGAGGGCCAAATCCGCCCTCATCATTTAGTGGCGAGCTGTCTAGTTGTCACGAGGTGCCAGGTGTCACAATGTCACTGGAGGGCCAAATCCGCCCTCATCATTTGCCCCCCACTCCCGAGCTGAAAGTAACTCGGCGAAGGGAGTAGATTTCTCCTTTTGGTCAGAATTCAATGAGCTCGTAAGCGCTGATTCAGTTTTTTAGGCTCTGGGAGCTGCTTGAGAGCGAGCTGCCTGTAAGGTGCTGAGGTCTTTGCCAGTTCAGTACTTTAGCCTTTAGGTTATGGGAGCAACTTATAGTCCACTCTTGTTGATTTTGTCCATGTTGAAGAGGCGATTGTGCCTTAAGTGCCCATGCCAAGGATGCGACTAGGACTAGCTCGCCCATGCCAAAAAGGCGACTGGGTCTTAAGTGTCCATGCCAAGGAGGCAACTGGGACTTGCTTGCCCATGTCGAAAAGGCGACTGAGTCTTATGCAGTATTGTAGCCCTTAGGCTTTGGGAGTGACTTGTAGTCCACTCCTGGACTTTGTCCATGCCGAAGAGGCGACTGGGTCTTAAGTGTCCATGCCAAGGAGGCGACCGGGACTTGCTTGCCCATGCCGAAAAGGCGACTGAGTCTTATGCAGTATTGTAGCCCTTAGGCTTTGGGAGCGACTTGTAGTCCACTCCTGGACTTTGCCCATGCCGAAGAGGCTACTGGGTCTTAAGTGTCCATGCCAAGGAGGCGACTAAGACTTGTGAAGTGCCGAGCTGCCTGTGAGGTGCCGGGCTGACCATGTGCCGAGCTTCTTGTGAGGTGCCGGACTGGCTAGGTGTCGAGCTGCCTATGAGGTGCTGGGCTGACCAGGTGCCAAGCTGCCTGTGAGGTGCCAGGCTGACCAGGTGCCGAGCTGTCAGTGAGGTGCCAGGCTGACTAGGTGCCGAGCTGCTTGTGAAGTGTCAGGCTGACCAGGTGTCGAGCTTCCTATGAGGTGTCGAGTTGACTAGGTGCCGAGTTGCCTGTGAGGTGTCAAGCTGACCAGGTGCCGAGCTGCCTGTGAGGTGTCGAGTTGACCGGGTGCTGAGGTTTCTGCCAGTTCGGTACTTTAGCCCTTAGGCTCTGGGAGCGACTCGTGGTCCACTCTCCTTGATTTTGCCCATGCCGACGAGGCGGTTGGGTCTTGTGTAGTATTGTTAGTTCGCACCTGGGCCAGGCCGCCAGGTTGACGCCCGTGCCAGGTCGCGCTAGGCCGTGCTAGGCCACGCGCCAGTTGAAGATTAACTTTTGGGGAGAAGAGGACTTAGCCTTTTGTAGGATGAGAACTTAGATTTTGTAGAATGAGAACTTAGCTTTTTGTAGCGTTTTTCCACAGACGACGCTAATTGATGTAACCGTTTCCGGTCATGGATCATTTTATTTTCTGGCTAAGTACCTCATCATCCCGTCTGCTCCCAGGTGGCCGATGACTTAGAGGCTAAAGTGGAGCTCCCTAGTGTAGTGCAACCTGACTGCTCCCTGTAGGAGATGATCTGCTCATCTTTGTAGACGGCGGGAACTGGTTGCCTGCAAGAACTGGATCAGAGAACCCGAGGTGGTTTACCTGGCGGGGACACTTCGATGGCTAAGTCAGCACTTAATAGTGAGCTGAAAATGATATTAGAGAATGAGAGAGCTAGAGAGTAGAAATCACCCTTCATTTTTCCTCATTTTTTCTCATCATCCTTCTCCTTCGCCCTTAGGGGGTGAGGTCTTTATATACTGGAGTCCTCGCGGGTTTGGTGGAGCAGTTCCTAGATTCCCACTGTGATGGGACCTATTTTCGTGTTAGGTGGGGGTAATGCCACCAACTGGTGAGGTTGCCCATTCCCGCCTGAATCGAGGAGTGGGTGAGCTAATATAGCCGTTACAAGTCATAATCCCGTAAAATGTGGGGTACGGTGGTGAGCTCCTTGGAATTATCATGCGGTGGTCGAGTCGCCTGCGAAGTGCCGAGCTGTTTGGGTGGCGAGCTGTCTATAAGTGCTGCATGGTGGCGAGCTACCTGTAAGTGCTGAGCTATTTGGGTGGCAAGCTGTCTGTAAGGTGCCAAGCTGCAGAATGGCGAGCTGCCTGTAAGGTGGCGAGTTGTCTAAGTTGCCAGGCTACATGATGGTGTGCTGCCTGTAAGTGGTGAGCTGTCTAGTTATCACGAGGCTGCACCTAGTTGTTACGAGGTGGCAGGTGTCACAATGTCACTGGAGGGCCAAATCCGCCCTCATCATTTAGTGGCGAGCTGTCTAGTTGTCGCGAGGCTGCACCTAGTTGTCACGAGGTGCCAGGTGTCACAATGTCACTGGAGGGCCAAATCCGCCCTCATCAAATCTCATATAGGATCCTCCTACCATAGCTTCTAAATCTATTTGATCACTTTTCTTTTTATATTATTAATTATACATAGCTGCCCATTTGATTCTTCTAGATCGATCTGTGGCATATTCATGAAGCCCTTCCACATCTGATATCCTTCCAGGAGAAAACCGAGATCCGGCCCCATTCAACTGAGACAACAGGCTTGATTCTTTGTTAATCGACCAGATCATGTTGGTTTTGGACAATGCTTGTCAAATCCTCCTCGAAGTATCATCCTTCTTGTCTTTGATGTCGAAATGTAGCGACAACCTCAAAGAAACCCCAGTTTTCCTATTTTTATCGGAGAACAAGATTCCAGTGGTTGAATCCTGATCGTAGAGAGTGTCTTCGTTGAACTAAGAATGATAGATGCCTGAACTGGAGCCGAACTGGTTCTAGAAAGCACAACTTTCATTGTGGTTGCGGATCAGGAAAAAAAGAGAATACACTAGAAGTTGAACATTTCCTTTATAAAATGTTTCTGGTTTTCAGCTCCAGACAAAGAGAGGGAAAGAGAGGGAGGAGTTCGGAAATCTGCATAACAGTGTTTTTCTCCCAAGGGTAGTATGAGAATTAAAAAATATTGTAACAATAAATTTCAACAGAAGACTAATAGAAGGGGGTCTTTACAGGAGGGTATTTATAAAAAAAAACAAAATATAGAGGGGTCTTTATAATTTACCCAAGAAAAAAAATGGCATTTGATGATTTTAAGTTTTAACATCTCTTTCTCTATATTGTCAACCACGGTTTGGATGTAGGAATTTACAGGTGGCAAATTCTGGCGGAGCTTGTGAACCCTTTTAGGTTGCTGACTTGCTTTGTTCTCGAATCTCATCCCTCACTTGTGAAAGTGAATCAATTTAAACAAGGAAAATTACGTAAACACCCCTGTATTATTCAAAAATCACTTAAACCTCTCTCTATATATTTTAACAAAAGATGATAATTAATTATGAAACTTGAGCCAATACAAGGTCAGAAATACCTAATCTGTTTGGTTTTTTCATATTAGCAAAAAACTTCCTCCACTACACTTTTTTAAAGAAATATGCAAAAACCTCTCTTCCTTTATTCCTTGCGACGGGAAATGATAATAAAATGCTTTAAAATCCCATTTTACTGAATTGGCCCAAAATATAATTATATTTACATTAACTTATACAGGGATGGAGGTGTTGGTAAATAAAACTAATTAATCAATAAAAATTTTTGAGGCGGACAGAACCTAAATTTTCCTAACTTCATAATTATTAGAAGAGATACAATGGGGGAGGTGGTGTTAAAGTGAGTGATTATATTTAGGGTTCGTTTGGTTTGTAATTAGAATTGGAATTGGAATCAGAATCAAAGTGTGTTGGGATTGAAATTAGAATGGTCTATTTCCATAATTTGTTTGGTACAAATAGGAATCAAAACAAGAATTGAAATAAATTGGAATGGGATTTCATTCCCAAGGGAGAGGGAGGGAATGACCATTTCCCTCAAATAGGGGAATGCTATTCCACTCGGAATGGGAATGGAATTCCAATTCCACCTAACCAAGCAGTTGGAATTGGAATGGCCCTTTCCAATTCTGATTCCAGGCCCTATTCCCATGAACCAAAGAGGCCTTTAGTTTTCTTAGGAAGTTGAATTGGTATAAGTAATACTTGATTGTTTTTTTTATTTTTTAAAATATAAAAAGCCACAAATTTCTAAAGGGATTGGAAAGCAAAATTGGTATCAAAGTATAACTACATTTGCATTTATTTTAAATATTTATCCTGGGATTTTTTTTTTGTTTAAGTATATGGGTAATTCAATAATTGTCCATCTTAATAAATAGGGGTGCATCTATGGTGAAACCAATTTGCCCAATTTATCCACTTTTTATTTTTCATGTTAGGCACTTAAGGTCAGAATTTAACCCTTACATGTATCTTCATACACACAGCCCAAGCCTGAGCCCAATCTGAATGCATCAAATTTTTAAGGTGGATTGGGTTTGACTTAATAAGATGAACTTGACCTCGGTATGGGCTCAGGCCTCAACCCAACTATTAGAAAAGGCATTAAGTCATTGTCTCCGTGAGTGTGAAAGGAAGGTTTTTGCTTATGCCAACTTTGGAAATGCTTATTTGAAAAGTTAGTGCTTATTTCGAGCTTCTCATAATTTAGACTTATTTTTTAAATAATCAATTATTTTTTATTATTGGCGTGGTCCTAACTCAAAATAATTATTTATTCAAATAATCAATTATTTTTTTCGTATTGCCAAACTTGACCTTACTATTCAAAACCCAGAAGAGGTTTAGGTGATTGTCAATTATCAGATAATCCAGGGGGGAGGTTTAACTGTTTAGCAAATTTTCCCATAAAAAAAAGGGTCGACCCCAAGCCTGTATGGCATATCTTCTCAGGGACAGGGATAGCTGCCCATTCATCTCTTCTCAATTCTCATTAAAATAGCGAACTACTGATCAGTGAACGCTTGCATTCCGACCCTTCCCTTCTGCTCCCGTGGAGAACAAGAAAGGGAAGAGGATCTCGAAAAGAGAGGATGAAGCAGATGCCGATTTGTACTCCTGCTGAATCAGGGAGCAGCAGCAAAGCATGGATCGTGCATAGTTTGGTTGCCGGAGTTGCAATAGCAGCGGCAGTCGGAGCTCACTTCGTCTTCGCCAATCGTCTACTTGGACTTGGCAAATTCCGAAGCCGGGTTGTCGGAATAATACCGGCCCGCTACGCTTCCTCGCGATTTGAAGGCAAGCCCCTCGCTCAAATCCTCGGAAAGCCCATGATCCAGGTGCCATTTCATTTTGTATACTCAGATCCCTTATTTTCGGTTCTATTTATACATTTTTTTTGTTCTTGAGTTCTTAATCACTATTTTTTTTTACTGAATTATATATTTTTTTTTCTGTTTTATCATAATTAAACCACATTCCAAGACAAGGTCAGCTTGGTATTGCATTGTTTATTTTTTCACTTTAATGCTGTAGCTGTTGACCGTTATTAAATGTTGCTACACATTTTCAGAAGTCATTGAATCAGTTCTCTCGAAGAACAGTAAAGTTAAGCTCTCTTCCAATGTTTGTTTCATTCCAATTCCAATGTGAGTCGTTGCATCTACCAAAATTAGTTAGTTCCAAAGTTAGTCGATTCTTCTCGAGGTAAGTTAATGTCGGCCTAAGTTCAATGTAAGTCGGTTCACCTTCAACCGACTCCAACTATTATAAATATTTCCCTTCAGTACTGCTTAGATACATCTGAGAGAAATGATAGAATACATCTACTAATTTTTTCTCTCAAACTACTAAGTTTCTTTCTCTCCCTTCTATCATATATTTTTACTATTTTTTGTTGAGCTTTGTCCAATCTATTTTCTGGGCGTGATTTCTTCTAAACATTATGTGTGCTGACGCCAATCGCTCTACTCTTTCTCTTCCAATTTTCAATGGAGAAAACTATGTCCATCAAAATGAAGACCTATTTTCGGTCACAGTCTATGGAAAATTGTTGAGGAAGGATTCTGCATTGCTGAAGATACTTCTACTCTTTCAGCAAATCAAAAGAAGATCTATGAAGAGAATCAACAAAAGGATTGTCAAGCACTATTCTGCTTGCAGCAAGCAATGGCTGAGGAGATATTTCCTCGAATCATGGGCGCATCAACTGCAAAAGAAGCATGAGATACACTGTAGGAGGAGTTTCAAGGAACTGTTGAGATACGCACTGTTAAATTGCAGAAGTTTATAAGGGATTTTGAAAATCTTAAGATGAAGGATAATGAGATTGCAAAAGATTACTATTCTATAATAAAAGAAATAGTAAATCAAATGAGAGCATATGGGGAGACTATTTTTGACAAGAAAATAGTCGAAAAAATTCTAATCTCTTGTACAGAGAGATATGATGCAATAATTTCGGTGATAGAAAAAACAAAGGATCTAGAAACACTATCACCAACTGAATTAATGGGCTCTCTCGAGACATATGAAAATAGGCGTGATAGGCAGAATGAAAATTCGGTTGAGTCTGCCTTTCAGTCTAAAGTTAATCTGCGGTCTCATAAACCAAAAGTTGATGGGAGAAAGTTACAAGGAAAACCAAAAGAAAATAATGACAAGTATTCTTCATGCGGTATTTGTAAGAAGAGAAACCACTTGGAGAAAGATTACTGGTTTAAAGGAAAACCACAGTGCCAAAATTGTAAAAAATTCGGCCATGTTGAAAAAGCTTGTAGATTGAAGAAAACCCATCAAGCTAATTTTTCAGAAAAGAAAAATGAGGAAAATAATCTCTTTTATGCTTGTCATTCTGCAATAGAAGAAAAAAAAAGATACTTGGTATCTTGATGGTGGGTGCAGTAACCACATGACTAAAAATGAAAGCATCTTTCATAGTCTTAATAAAATCAAGGCAAAAGTCAAAATTGGTAATGGCGACTTCATGGAAGCAACCGGCAAAGGCACCATTGTTGTTGACACCAAACAAGGGAAGGAATACATAAAATGATGTACTTTTGGTTCCCAACATTGATCAAAATCTACTAAGTGTGGGCCAAATGATTGAAAAATGTTACTCTTTACTTTTTGAGGGAAACTCTTGCACAATCTATGACAAGCAAGACAAGTCCCTTGAAATTGCAAAAACAAAAATGACAGAAAACAGATGTTTTCCCATTCAATGGAGTGATGCAAGTTATATAGCAATGCAAGCACAAGTGGACGAGTCGTGGCTATGGCATAGAAGATTCAGACACTTTAATTTCCATGGATTAAAGATTCTTCAGCAGAAGAACATGATGCGTGACCTACCAGCTGTCAAGGAGTTCAACAATGTTTGTGAAGGGTGTATGCTCGGAAAACAACATCGACAACCCTTCCCATCCGACAAGGCTTGGAGAGCCAAAGAGCCACTAGAGTTAATTCATACAGATGTTTGTGGTCCAATGCGTACTCCATCAAATAATCAAAACAGTTATTTCATTCTCTTCATTGATGATTATACTAGAATGACATGGGTTTATTTCTTGTGAGAAAAATCGCAGGTTTTTGATATTTTTAAAAAATTCAAAGCCCGTGTCGAGAAGCAAAGTGGTCACAACATCAAGACCATAAGAAGTGATAGAGGCAAAGAATATACTTCTAATGAATTCAATAGATGAAGGCATGGAGCATCAACTCACAGTCGGGTACGCTCCAGAACAAAATGGAGTATCTGAAAGAAAAAACAGAACAGTTATGGAGACAGTAAGAGCCATGGTCATGGAAAAGGGTCTTCCCAAAATTTTTTGGGCAGAGGCAGTAAGCACTGTTGTTTATCTGCTCAACAGATGTCCAACTAAAGTTGTGCAAGATAGGACACCAATTGAAGATTGGAGTGGGCAAAAGCCATCAACAAAGCATCTCTGAGTTTTTGGGTGCATATGCTACACATACGTCCCACAAGAGAAAAGAGGCAAACTGGACGAGAAGATTGAGAAAGGAATCTTCTTAGGCTATAGCACTCAATCAAAAGGCTATCGAGTCTATGGCTTAAGAAAAGAAAAACTCATAATCAGTTGAGATATAAGCTTCGACGAGGATGTTGCATACAATTGGGAGACAAAAGAAGTTGAAAGGAAGACTATCAACTTGCCCCTATTACCAAGTCAAGGAATTGAAGAAGATCATGATCAAACCAGTTCGCCAACACAATCAGAACCGGAACAAGCTTCACAGTCTACTCTGGACTCACCACCAAGGCGAACTAAATTCTTAACAGAAATATATGAAACATGCAACTTGATGATCATAAAACCAGAAAGCTTTGAAGAAGTCTTTTAAGGAAGAAAAATGGAGAAAAGCTATGAATGAAGAGATAAAAATGATAAAAAAAATGAGACTTGGGAGCTTGTGGATCATCCACAAGACAAAGACACTATTGGAGTTAAGTGGGTCTACAAGACAAAGCTTAACTCAGATGGCTCAATCCAGAAGCTTAAAGCAAGGCTAGTTTCCAAAGGATACTCACAACAATATGGTATCGACTACAATGAGACATTTGCTCCAGTTGCTCGCCTTGACACAATCAAGGCATTGATAGCACTAGCTGCACAGAAGAAATGGAAAACTTTTCAACTAGATGTGAAATCAGCATTCCTCAATGGCTATCTTAAGGAGGAAATCTATGTGGAGTAGCCTCAAGGGTTCGTGGTGCAAGGACAAGAAGACAAAGTTCTTAGATTAAATATGGCTTAAAACAAGCTCCACGAGCTTGGTACAGCAGAATCGTCAATTACTTCTTGGGGCAAGTATTCAGGAGGAGCTATGGTGAGCCAACACTCTACATCAAGACTCAAGGTACAAATGACACTCTCATTGTTTCTCTATATGTCGATGACCTCATTTATACTGGAAATAATGAGAAGATGGTTAAGAAGTTTAAAGAATACATGATGAAGACTTTTGAGATTACCGATTTGGGCCTAATGCACTACTTTCTTGGAATTGAAATAACACAAGAAGAAGAAAGGACCTTCATCTCACAAAAGAAGTATACAAAAACTCTTTTGAAGAAATTCAAAATGGAGGGATGCAAAATAGTCTCCACCCCATTAGGCAACACTAAAGCATTCAAAAAGGAAGATGGCTCACCAAAGGCAAATGAATCACAATTTCGGAGTATGATTGGAAGTCTCCTCTATTTAACTGCTACAAGACCAGACATCATGTATGCAGTTGGTCTACTATCAAGATTCATGTAGAATCCAAGTCAAGTCCACCATGGAGCAGCTAAAAGAATAATAAGGTATTTGCAAGGTACAAAGAGCTATGGAATTTGGTACAGAGTCACACATCACTCTAAGCTCATTGGCTACATAGACAGTGACTGGGCAGGTTCGGTAGATGACATGAAAAGTACATCTGGTTATGTTTTCACAATTGGATCAGAGATATTTTCTTGGGCTTCAAAAAAGCAAGCAACAGTTGCCCAATCATCAGCTGAAGCAGAATATATTGCAGCAGCAATAACAATGAGCCAAGCTATATGGCTCAAAAGGATATTTGATGACATGGGAGAACCACAAGTTGGTGCTACTGAAATCTACTGCAATAGCAAATCAGCTATTGCAATGGCAAAGAATCCCATATTTCACAGCAGAACCAAACATATTGGCATCAAGTATCACTTTATTAGAGAAGCTGAAGGAAACAAAGAAATAGAACTCAGACATTGCAAAACTGAAGAACAGTTAGCTGACATATTCACAAAGGCACTACCAAAAGGCAAGTTCAAATTGTTACGAGACATGATTGGAGTTGCTGAAATGTGCACCAAGGAGGAGTATTAAATGTTGCTACACATTTTCAGAAGTCATTGAATCAGTTCTCTTGAAGAACAATAAAGTTAAGCTCTCTTCCAATGTTTTGTTTCATTCCAATGTGAGTCGTTGCATCTTCCAAAATTAGTTAGTTCCAAAGTTATTTGATTCTTCTCCCAAGGTAAGTTAATGTCAGTCTAAGTCCAATGTAAGTCGGTTCACCTTCAACCAACTCCATCTATTATAAATATTTCCCTTCTGTACTGCTTCGATACATCTGAGAGAAACGACAGAATACATCTACTAATTCTCTCTCAAACTAATAAGTTTCTCTCTCCCTTTTATCATATATTTTTACTATTTTTTGTTACAGTCATCTTCAAACCATCAACCTTCACTTCCTCACTTCCTTTTATTTGTTACAGATCTGGTTTTCCAATTTTTGTTTTTAAATTTCGTTGTTCTTTTCCAGTTCTATTGAATTGCCTTTGTGTCCATAATGCCTTTGGGGTCCGAGACCAACAATACTTAAAAGTAGAGCTGAATGAGGATTTTGGGCATTACAAATCTGCTTCTTGTGATGGATGCGTGCATGCGGGTTGGTGTAAACCAGCAGCAGAGAACGTGATAGAACAGAAAATAGAACTAGAAGGTTTAATGTGGTTCGGTTCGGTAGCCTATATACGCGAAATGGGAAGATCATCCATTAAGAAAACTAGAATAGGATACAAAACTTGCAGCTTAGATCTCTCCCCTCAGTGATTATCAAAAAATGGAAAATCTCTCTCCTCACTCTCTGAACCCTTTTCTGCCCGATCAACGGGCTCAAATAAGCCTGAGAGTTAACTATTTCAAAATTGCAACCAGGCCATTTTTTTTTCTCATAAATACACGACCCCAAACACAACCTTATCTCCGTACAGTTTGGTACATAAAATATGATTGTTGACTTTTCTTTCACTTTACTAAGGAAGTATTTATAATTCTGAGGTGAAATTTAAGTGGAGACTTTTACTGCAACTTCAATTTTTTGCGTAGTGTGCATTAATGAGAGAAAGCTGTCTCAGTTTTTTTTTTTTTTTTATCTTGTACGCTCACGTATAAGTTAGGGAAATATGAAAATTATAGGAAAATGACAATGGTTGTATAGAATCCATGAATTGCTGAATTGTAAAATGTAAAAGGTAAATCAAAACCATACTTGAGTAGCTGGATTTTTATGGGAAGCAATGAAAGTAAAAGAAAATAAAAAAATCTAGGAGGTCAATCTGTTGCATGATATGTAGAAATTCAGTTGTGAGTGGTAGGGAATGTCTAGATACTGACATTTAGCTGCCTAGGAAGTTAGATACATTGATCTCATTAATGGGTATCCATTTGGGTACTTCTGAATTCTGAAGCATTGAAAACTAGACCAGGATGTTTCAGGGTGTTTCAGAATTTACAGAAAATATTTTTCAGCTCTGTGTCACTCATTTGGAAAGGTTATGCTTAGCCACGGTTATCAGTTGCACATAGCTTTTCAAATTACATGACCACAAAGTTTAATTCCAGATGAGTTCAAAGGAGATTTATGGACCATTTGCTTTAAGCTACGTAACTTGACCTACTAAAACTGGATTTACTCAGACGAAGGAGAATAGGAGAAAAATGGTCTGGCCAGGTTAAATATGCTGTACTTTTTTCATCATTTTGGAATAGATTTTCAATGTACATTTCTTCTCTAAGCATTTTCATGATATTAAGTTTTGTGCATGCTATCACAAAAAAAGAAAAAAAAGAGTTTTGAATTTCCCATATCTTCAATGATTTACTTTAATTGCTTCTTTACAGAGAACATGGGAAAGAGCAAAGCTGGCAACGACGTTGGACCACATAGGTATGCTTGCTGAGAAAGGAAGATCCATGTCCACCCCCCCAGTCTGTGTGTGTATTTGTGTTTGTTGGTTTAACCTTTTTTTTTTCTGAAACTAGTTGTGGCAACGGATGATGAAAGGATTGCAGAATGCTGTTGGGGATTTGGAGCTGATGTCATAATGACTTCGGAATCTTGCCAAAATGGTAGGGTCTTGTGTGTACACTTTATAAAATTTCTTTAGAATTGTTTGTAATGTTAGTTCCATTTGCAGGCACAGAGCGCTGTAATGAGGCACTCCAAAAGCTTGAGAAGAAGTATGATATTGTTGTCAATATTCAAGGGGATGAGCCTCTTATTGAACCTGAGATAATAGATGGGGTCGTCAAAGCTCTACAGGTAGTTATTTTTTTCTGGTATTATGATGGTTTCTTGAGGACTTGTGATGCCTAATCTTATTAGACAATGTTTGGCTTCTTTCTATGGTAGGCTGTAAATGTTGCACTTGCACCCCATGTATGCAAGATTTAAAGCTTACTGTACAGTAGTCGTGGGGTGCAACACTAATAACTTGATTGTGCAAGATGTATAACCTTACAGTGCTTGCACAGTACCAGTACCACAAAACAACGTTTCTGTGATGTTGGAGTGCTTATTAATAATAGTCAAAAAGGGAAGATAATATTGTTCTGTCTTATATTCAAATATGAGACACATGGCATCTATAAAGTCCTAGATCTTTTGATCTTCTTTAGACTTCATAATCTCCCAGGATATTGTCATTTCTGAAATCATTCTATCAACTACTTCTGCTTCTTTGGTGATCCACTCCTCTAAGATGTTCCAGCTCATCTGGGCATGAAATTTGTTTTTTCCCCTTTCCTTTCAGAAGCCCAAAGTTATATGACTCGTTACCTAGAATGGTTTCTGTCTTATATTCTTGTTTTCTAATTTTAATTTAAACTGATCGAGGTATATAATGATTTTTACAGGGAGCACCTGATGCAGTCTTTAGTACTGCTGTTACATCTTTGAAACCTGAAGATGCATCTGATCCAAATCGAGTGAAATGTGTGGTGGATAATCGTGGTTATGCAATATATTTTTCAAGGGGATTGATTCCTTATAACAAGTGAGTCTACCTTGTATGCTTGGTATTGGTTGCAAATTACAATGATGCATAGTGTCCTTTACAGCTCAGTATCATCTATGTATTTATCCATGTCTCTGAACATTTGACAGGTCTGGCAAATTAAATCCAAAATTTCCTTATTTACTTCATCTTGGTATCCAGGTATCATAGTAAATGTTCTTTTCAAATGCCTTTTTGTTTTAACCTGTTTTTAAAGTAATCTGTTTCTGCATAGTTATGTACATTACATTGATTACATTCTGGAGTCACCGCTTGCCTGCTGCTAATGCTGCTTATCATGTGTACCAGAGCTATGATACTAAATTTTTAAAGATATATCCAGAACTTCCACCTACGCCATTACAACTAGAAGAAGATTTAGAGCAGCTCAAAGTTCTTGAAAATGGATACAAGATGAAGGTATTTTTGGATTTTCAGAAATTCTTGTTTGGCTTTTTTTATTCACATCTTTTTTTAATTAATTTAATGTGGAAAAGCTTTCATTATAATACCTAGTTTTAAGTTGCATAATTATGCATTAAAAATTTACATCCAGAACAGATTTTTTTGCTCATACTTGACGAGGTGCTTATCTGTAATCTTAGACAAGGAAACCCCAGTATCAACTTTGACCATGAAGACATTCTCGAGTATATAGGACCCTAGGAAATACCATAGGTTCCATTAAATTCTTTTTGGTAAGCAGGTTTCATTTAATTAAACTGATGACCTTCTAAGAAGGTCAAACCTCCCATTAAAATATGATCTATAGTTTTATTACTGAACCTGATGGTCCTGATTAAAAGGCAGACCTATACCTATTAATCCACAGAAACACACACAAAGACACATAACCACATATTGCAAATATTTTATGAGAATTACAAAATTTTGCAAGTAATTATCTTAAAAGATGGACTTTCACTCTTAAAAGCGAAGCCATTTCCGAATGTTTCTGAATTTTTTTTTTTTATATTGTCACCTAATGTTTCTGAACAATTTGTGTCATTCACAGGTTATCCCAGGCTCCTCATGTAGAGGAATGATTTTTTATATAAGATTAAAGAGGCAATACAGTTTACTATGAGATATAATATTAAAGTTGGCATCTAATCTTTTTGTATCCCACAGCTCACATGCATTTACTGCTGCTGTCGTTTTCTAGTAAACTAGTGATGTCATTGAAAACCAAGATCTTTCAAAAGGTCTATATGAGCATTTTTACTATATATAAAATCGATACTTGTCTTGGCCACAACCATCTTGTCCATCCTGTAAGCTTTGTGGCTGTGGGCAGCGCTGTGACAGATTGGGTGCTGATCCTACCAGATTTTAGACAGCTAGAAAAGGTGGAACTTGGAAATAGATTAGGGGAGATCCTGGGTTTTCAAATACGTAATGTGGAGTTTGTTCATCAGTCTTAAGTTGGTCTGTGTAATCGGGTGACAACTTGCCACCCTTACTATTATTATAATTATTATTATTTGATGAATGAACTTGCCAACCTTGTATAGTTGTATGTAATCTCTTTTTGTTTCTTTAATAAATTTCTTATTTACTTATAAAAAAATACTTGTCTTGGCTTCATGTCCAGATGACCATGCGAAAGTTTTGGTACATTTATTTTCCTCTTCCCTCTCAAAGTCCTTGACAATAGATATAAGCCTTTTTTTTAGTTCCTAGCAACCATAATTGCATAAGAGGATGGTATTCTATACTGATACTCCCACGTCCTTTTTACTCAGTCATGATTTTATGGCTGTTACTAGAAGATTTATGACTGTTACATTACCTTTTCTTCAAAAAAAAAAAAAAAAAAAAATCCTTGCAGGTGATCAAGGTGGACCACGATGCTCATGGTGTGGATGCTCCAGAAGATGTTGAGAAGATAGAAGCTCTGATGCGCGAGAGGAACTTATCTTAGTTCATGGCAATTAAATCATTGACCACAAGGAAAGGAGCCAACAAGGACCTCAAAAGAAGGTCTAGCCTTGTGTGTTTTCTTTATCCCCACGATGACAAGAGTCAAGGTTCCTTACTGTACCAGATTCAGAACTGATACATGAATGTGAGTTTTTGTTTTTGTTGTTTGTTACTTGTCCAATTTTTTGCTGGGTTTTGTTATTGTAGAATTGAAAGCTAAAACGATAATAAATGGAAAAAAGAAAACAGAAACTTTGATGTTTGATGTTCTAGGCTTCTAGAAAACAAGCTTAAACAGTCAGTCAGTCAATGTGAACATTCTCAGTTAATCCTTCACCATATCTCCCATGCCTAAGTTCCTCCAACACCCTCCTTCCATGAATTTGTTTTGACAGGCTCTAACAGTTCCCTGTTCCCCATAAACTGGTCATACTATGGTGTACTTACCATTTACACTGGATTTTAAACCTTGTCTCTCTGGATGAAATGTGCCAGCACCTGATCGATGGATAGGCGGCCATCCACATGAATCTTGAGGTAAAAGGAATTATTTGAAGGATTTGAAGCCAAAGGCTCAGTATGTTTGCAGCATAAATTTCATTTGCATGGTATGGATGATGGGAGTTCAAATAGGCTGAGTGTAAACTCTAGTTACAGAAGTGATGGATGCAAAAACTATATCCAGTTGAAATTTGCACTACAAAACAGAGCCAAAGAATTTAAAAAGAAAAAGAAATGGAATTCAATGCATGCGTTATGGATAGGTCGTTCATGGATGGTAAAATGTTTTTTTTTTGAACTGTAATAGTGTAATGTAAAGTATTTCATTAAATCAAAAAGCCAACAAAGAACCCTTGTACAATGAGAAACTGAAAAGAGGATATACAATTCTGCTCCCTACGACCCAATGCCCAAAACAATTAACATTTTCTTACAAAATGAAATTCCAAATCAAAGAAAGAACGAGGGTGTCTATTTCTAAACAACGGGTGAACTGCCCAATCTGGGCTCTCACAACATTGGCTGCAGGCTCAATTGAATGGTGTTTATCCTGCGACTTCAGTTGCAGTGTGAATCGTAGTTTGCTTGCCGCCTTGCTCAAAGATACATGCGGGAAATAGAAAGTTTGGCAATTGTAAGCTATTTGACCAAGATTACAGACTAAACAACTGTATTTGCATATTGCGTCGTGCTGGGCAACTAGGAATCACCAAATCTCTCGTAAAGCAAATGAGATGTATGAGAATCTGCAGACAGGTGCAACTTGGAGCGGGTTGGGTTGAGCATTTTTTAAAATTTGAATGGGTCCAAACCTTAAAGAAAAGATTATGGGTGTAATGCAAAATTATTAGAATTTGTTATACAGAAATGGATATAACATAACAATAAGCCAAACAACCAATACCATGGCTCACCAAGATTACTGGACTGAAGATGACTCGCTCTTTGAGGACCCACTCTTGCTCACAGCCATGGAAGCACCCAATAGGATCATGCAGCTGAAGTTAACTTCATGAATTGTTTGATCCTATTACCCCAGGACAAACATGTCTGATGAAAACTAATCAGTTAAAGGCGTTCCCTTTCCACTCATTATAGCTTTACTTTCTACTCACCTGCTTTCCTAGCACCAACTACTAAATACCTTTGAGTTTTGGACCATCTGATTTTGAGACAGTTTATATACACTGTTCTTTTGCATGCCAAATTCAGCAACATTTAAGAAAACTCTAGTAATTATAAACATGATCACTGTACATATGAGCCGTCATATTCAAGGACTGAAGCATTGCTTCTCCATTTTTGTTAAAGACAAACACAGAAATTCCACCATTGTTCACATCAATTGCACGGAACCTGGGACATCAGTAACTAAAATTAGACAGCTAAAGTTTAGAGTAAATATGGCACTTATTCTAAAATGAAAGCTTACAGGAAATTTATTTCCAAAGGATTTAAGGGTACATGAAATGCTACAGGATCTCTTGGGCCCAAAATTCCAAGTAAAAATGATTTTGTCCAGCTAATCTTGAAATGCAATATTTACAAATAAAAATTGACATTTTCATCTCTTTGACTGAACATTTTTCTGGTACACCTTACCAAGCAATTTATCAACACAGGGGGACCTAAAACCATCCATTGATTGGTTCCACCTTGAATATGCAGTTTAGGAAACCCAGGCACCTTCGTATAGGGAGAGTCTTCAGGGATAGATATGGAGCAGTGTTTTAAAAGGCGTGGGAGGCGTACGCCTGAAGGCGAGGCACTCCCAAAACGCCCTGAGGCATATGCCAGAGGCGCACCTCCAGGCAAGGCGCTCCGCTTCGGTGAGCTCACTCACCTCCGCTTCAACAAGACCCCCCCTTTCAACTAACGTTATGCATCTTTATTCTTCTTAATATAAAAGATTTTATTAAAAATAAAGAAAAAATGAGATCCCCCCTTTCTCTTCATCCTCCTCCTAACCCCCTCCTCTTAAGGAGGCGTAAACCTCCTTGTGTTTGAGAGGGAGGCTTACACCTCTTGCGTTCTGAACTACGCCTCACACCTCTAAGTAGTGTCACGCCTCATGCCACGCCTCCACGTTTTAAAACATTATGGAGTAATACTTAAGAGTGTTTTCAGGGCCAATAGGAGTGGGCAACTCTACTAGAGCAGAATTGCTTGCAGTTCTACAAGGTTTAACTGTGGGAAAGCAACTGGATTATAGGAATCTATTGTAGAAGGTGATTCAAGGACTGGTTAAGAGGAAATAAGCAACCAGCATGGGCTTATAGGAATGGGATGAAGGAAATTTCAGCATTTAATCCTTGGGAATGGAGATCACCTTTACTTGGATTCAGAGATCTGCAAACAACTTTGCCAACTCAATGGCAAAACAAGGGGCTAGTAGAACAAGACTTTTTTGGGGAAGCGTAACTTAATAATGTAAAGAACAGGGGCCGGTTAGCCCAGTCAGGACAATCTGATTGAACAATATACTGTACATAATTTTACTTCTTAATCAATAAAACTTGACAGCAAAAATAAAAAATACCATATTATGGTTTGGCTAATATAGTTATTAAAATAAATTGAAAACTCATAATGCTCCTAAATTGGTGGGATAATGGTCGTTATAATGGAATAACAGTCATTATTCACAGACATACTGCAATGGATATACCAGCCACTATTTAAACTTTAAACCATGCATAAAATCACCTCTCTGGCTCAAGTCCGAGGGCTGTGCATATTAGTGCTCTCAACATTGACTTGTGTGTGACAACCAAAAAACTTTCTCCCTGAAAAAAGAGCGAGTAAACAAGATCAGCAAAAATTGTAATGCTTTAGATAAAAAAAGGGGAGAAAAACACATCTTTTTTATATGTGGAAGAAAACAAATCATGGAAAGAACTTACAGGTGTAAACAATATTTCCCTCCATGCATGTTGTGCCCTTCCCCATAGTTCTTGGATAGGGTAGACACCATTCACACAAAAATTAGCAGGATCTTCCCTCCATGTTGTATATTCCTTTGGATATCTCTTCCTAGCATCCACTGCCTCCAAATTCTGAATGTGATTAAGAGGGGTAGTGCATATATAATTAAAAAGAAAAAGGATGATGATCAAGTTTAATGCAACAGGAACACAGACCATTTCTCATCCCCTCTAGATAGAAAAGGTGAGCCTCTTTAAGTGAGTCAAGGAAAACCAGTGGCTCTTCCCTCCCTTGCCACAGAAGTTCAGCAGTGGTCTGCATTAAATACCAAACTAAAATCAACCACCAAAGCAAAACCTTACATGATGTTTGCTTTAATATTTATTTAATTGAATTATGCAAACCTTTGCACGAGAAATAGGACTAGAGAAACACTGGTCAAAGCATATATCGGCTAAGCCTCTCCTGCATTTCTCTGCTTGTCTGGCTCCAACTTCTGTTAATATGGACAAGTCCGAGCTTCCCTGAAGGGAAAAGTAAGAACTAAACTAACCGTTATGAAAGTTGTAATAAAGATGTAGCCATTCAACAGGCCAAGTATGAAAACAAACTTGAGGATAAGAGGTCCTGAATATATATCCTTAAAACTTCATCTTTTGGAAGAACAGAGGAAAAGTTTCTAAAATAAATAGAAAGTAGTTCCCTGATTTTAAACTAAGCAGCTTTTCAATTGCCATCTGTGATGCTTTGTGTTATGGACGCATTCCTCGGGAAGACGTACCATCGCCGCCGGCAGCAACAGGAACCTGACCCTCCGCCAGCAGCAGCAGCAGTGATCCAATGATTCTCATCCTACCCAGTTTGGCAACAACAGTCTTATCCAGATTAGATTAGTCATCTTGCTTGTTCTTATCTTATTCTATTGCTCTTATCTTATCTTGTTAGTAGATTATCAGATTAGGATTAGCTTATCTTATCTTGTTAGTAGATTATCAGATTAGGACTAGCTTATCTGATCCTTAGCAAGATAGAACTGGGAGTCTCCCTAATCAGCAAGGAGTCTCCCTAAGATTAGGACTCTTGTAATCTCCTATTTAAGGAGCTGCTATCAATCAATAAAGATATCGAATATTCAGTTAAAGAAGTGAGTTAGGAGAGTTGGTGATCTCTTGAACAAATCACCAAAGTCACCAAGATAGGTTCATCAAGAAGGGACAAGGGAAAACAGGAGGTTTTCCCCATGGACCGACCCGTGACGAGATCGTATTCCTGGGCCCATAACAACTTGGTATTAGAGCCTATCGTCATGGGAGATCTGGAGCAGCTATCATCCAAGGTCCACAAACTGGAGCATAGGCTCGTGGAAACCCGCGTGGAGGTTCGTGAGGTCAAAGACGATGTCCGGGAGCTGCGACGCTTGCTGGAATAGTATTTCTCTAACAAGGAGAGGGATTCAGAAGGGGCTGTAACCACAAACAGCCGTCGACCAGATTTGACGGAGTCGTCCGGCGAACAGCAGGTCATCGCCCCGGTAGCCGCAGTCATCCCCAAGTACAGCAAGCTGGAATTCCCATCGTACAACGGCAACAGAGACCCCTTAGGCTGGCTGTATCACTGCGAGCAGTTTTTTCGGAATCAACGGACAGATGACCGGGATAAGGTAAATCATTCTATATTGCTAGAAGAGGATCGTGTTAAAGCAGAAACAGAACATGCTAAGGCACCAGTTGATTTCACTACATTGCAGCTTCACAATTTGATGTATGAGAAAATTCATTTTGGGAAAGCCATAAAGGTGTGCAAAGATTTCAAGTCAAAGTATCCAGATATTGAACTTGTGCTTGAGGAAGAGTTTTTCAGTTCAGCCCCTCAAGATATTATAGGATCTGCACTATCAAAAGACAGTGCACATGACTTGATGCTAAGGCGGCTTAATTTTGAGCTTTTCCGGCGAAAAGAACTCTGCAAACTTCATGAGAAATTGGAGCAACACAAGAAAAGCCTTATGGAGACCATTGCACACCGAAAGAAGTTCCTTTCAAGTCTCCCGAAATCTCTGAAGAAAGCATCCTTGCTTGTCCAACACCAACTAGGGGTTCTGCATACAAAGAAATTAAAGCAGCATAATTTAGCAGAATTACTGCCACCTCCACTCTATGTGATTTACAGCAAGGCTGTAAGGGAAGCCATGTGCTTTCTGATGGATCCTCAGCTTGGAAAGAAGCTATGTTATGTCCAGTTTCCACAGAGGTTCGACGGTATTGATCGCCACGATAGATGCGCTAATCGCAATATAGTGTTCTTTGATATCAACAAGAAAGGCTTGGATGGGATCCAAGGACCAGTCTACGTTGGAACTGGTTGTGTCTTGAACAGGCAAGCATTGTATGGTATGACCCACCAGTGTTTGAAAAGAGACCAAAGATGACTTGTGATTGCTGGCCTTCTTGGTGTTGCTGTTGTTATGGTGGATCAAGGAAAAAGTTGAAATCAAAGAAGGGAGAAAGAAGTTTGTTTGGAGGGTTTGACAACAAGAAGACGAAAGTGATGGCAAAGGACTATTCCAAGAAAGGCTCTGCCCCTATCCTTGATCTTGAAGAGATTGAAGGATACGATGAGCTAGAGAAATCATCTCTCATGTCTTAGAAAAACTTTGAGAAGAGGTTTGGACAGTCACCTGTCTTCATTGCTTCAACACTTATGGAAGAAGGTGGTCTTCCTGAGGGCACCAACAACACAACCCTCATTAAGGAGGCTATTCATGTTATTAGCTGTGGCTATGAAGAGAAAACTGAATGGGGAAAAGAGCTTGGATGGATTTATGGCTTAGTCACAGAAGACATATTGACAAGGTTCAAGATGCACTGCAGAGGATGGAAGTCAGTGTATTGTGTTCCTAAACTAGCTGCATTTAAAGGTTCAGCTCCTATAAATCTTTCAGATCGTCTGCAACAAGTTCTCAGGTGGGCTCTTGGATCAGTTGAGATATTCCTTAGTCGGCATTGCCCTCTATGGTATGGCTATGGAGGAAAACTAAAATGGTTAGAGAGGTTGACCTATACTAACACCATTGTTTACCCTTTAACTTCCATTCCTTTGCTTGCCTACTGCATCATTCCTGCTGTCTGTCTTCTCATTGGAAAGTTCATCATTCCCACTCTGAATAATCTTGCTAGCATATGGTTCATTGCCCTCTTCCTGTCCATCATAGCCACTGGTGTGTTTGAGCTCCGATGGAGCGGTGTTAGCATTTAGGATTGGTGGTGCAATAAACAATTCTGGGTGATAGGAGGTGTCTCAGCTCATCTTTTTGCCGTCTTCCAAGGCCTTCTTAAAGTTCTTGCAGGAGTTGACACCAACTTCACTGTAACTTCAAAGGCCGCAGATGATACAAAGTTTGGTGAACTGTACCTCTTCAAATGGACTACACTTCTTATTCCTCCTACAACACTGATTATCTTGAACATGGTTGGAGTTGTTGCTGGAACATCGGATGCCATTAACAATGGTTATGGCTCATGGGGCCCCCTATTTGGGATTGATGGCTCTCAAGAAAGACCTCAGAACATCTTATGCAACTTGTTTCCTGATGATACTGGTACTGAGCTTCCCCATCAGTCAGCTAAGCTCTTTGTTGGTGCTGCTGTTAAAGTCTTGGTAGAATGGTGTAATTTACCATCGGCCAAAGTCACATGGCTCCCATTGGCAGAGTTCCACGCCACATATCCAGAGTTCGAGCTTGAGGACAAGCTCGCAGTCCAGGAGGAGAGTAATGTTATGGACGCATTCCTCGGGAAGACGTATCATCGCCGCCGGCAGCAATAGGAACCTGACCCTCCGCCAGCAGCAGCAGTGATCCAATGATTCTCATCCTACCCAGTTTGGCAACAACAGTCTCATCCAGATTAGATTAGTCATCTTGCTTGTTCTTATCTTATCTTGTTAGTAGATTATCAGATTAGGATTAGCTTATCTTATCTTGTTAGTAGATTATCAGATTAGGACTAGCTTATCTGATCCTTAGCAAGATAGAACTGGGAGTCTCCCTAATCAGCAAGGAGTCTCCCTAAGATTAGGACTCTTGTAATCTCCTATTTAAGGAGCTGCTATCAGTCAATAAAGATATCGAATATTCAGTTAAAGAAGTGAGTTAGGAGAGTTGGTGATCTCTTGAACAAATCACCAAAGGCACCAAGATAGGTTCATCAAGAAGGGACAAGGGGAGGTTTTCCCCATGGACCGACCCGTGACGAGATCCTATTCCTGGGCCCATAACACTTTGATATAAGAAATGTTAATTGGTAAGTTAGTTCATTTCTTACATAAATGGTCTTTATTGCATTCCCATTTGTTGGAAAGAAGTTGTAGTATTGCAATAATTAATTACTTTTATCTCCTTTTTTTCACACTTTTATGTGTTAATCTAACAACTTAAGGATGGCTTGTATAAATGTCACTGCTGTTAAAATTTTAATGTTCATAATTTGAAACCAGGGATTCAAATGCAATCTTAAACCTAAATGACAGGAAGCTTATGTCCAAATCCTGTGTTAGTGTAAGTTAACAGTTTTCCATCTACTTTATCCTGTATACTAAAACTTATTGTCCCAGAAAGGAACACACTTTTGTTGCAATATATGGTTGCATTAAAGAAACAAGGTAGAAAAAATTGGATATCATCAAAAGCACCAGCTTAACACATCTTTCATTTCTATAGGGGCATATTACATGCAAAATGACATCCACATATAAATTGAATCCCCTGTTCTTCCATACAAGGAACAAAAAATATATTTTTAAAAGAACCTAAATACAATGAGAACATGGCATTTGTGAAGTCCTTGAGGTACCATGTTTGAGATTGACAATGACCAATCTTTTCTAAATAAAATAAAAAAAAAAATTGTATTCCTAGTCATCTAATTTCTAGATTTGGCTTCCTATCAAGATAGTGTTCACCTCAAAAGGCTTTCGCCATCTGTGAAGGAAACAAAAGAAAATTAAAATATGTTTCTAATTCATCTATTAAACATTTTAAGTTGAGAAAAACTAGCTGGCTTTGACAGAAAATGATAGAAAGTGCAGAGGACCTATAGGTGAAGGGAACAAGAGGAACTCTGAGGAAAGTAAAATCTGAGGAAGGGAACAAAAGGAAAGCTCTAATTTTATCTATTGAACAACAGAAAAGGATATAACTCAGATAGCTGCATTATAGACAATTTGGGCATTTCTGGTGTTGGTGGGGACTATAGAAAGATCAAATGGGGATATCATTTTAAAGGTATTCAATACCTATAGGTGAAGAGAATGCAAAAATAGCAGGTTTGGCCTATATTCTTCAGGGCAGAAAGGTAGGTTTCACTATGGGTTTAGACAACATTCAAGTGGAAGGGAACTCTCAAGTTATAATGAGCTGGATGCCTTCAGCTAGGATGAACCTTGGATGTATAGACATATCATTAGAGAGGCAAGGTAAATGGGTTGCAGGATTTTTTCTAATTAGTAATTTGGCTCACAAAAAGAATAGCTTTTTCAACTGAATTTAAATATCTGCTAATGCCATGATGCCTTGCTCAAGGAGCAGATAGAGAATTTCTCTTTCAGGAGGTTTTGAATTTGGGCTAATTATGCTAGTCAGTTTTTTTGTTGTAAAATTTTTATTCTATATGGTTGCCAGTGCTGGGTGCTGTTTTGTATCACCCCCTCCTCTCTTTTTTTTTTTTTGATAGGACGTCCCCAGAAATCCAAACAATTAATAAAAACCAAAGGTCTAGGAAGGTTTTCTACAGTTACATTGCCCCCTCCTATTTCTTTGATGCAATGGGTTAATTCTACTATTATATTACATAAATAATTATTCTATGATCTGCCGTTAATAAAAAGAAAAAAAAATTGCAGAGGGCTGCAAACTCCAGAACAATAATAATCTCAGGCCTCAGATTATGTTATCTGCCACTATATTTTCTTTGGTTCAATATCTAGAAAATATTAAAAAGCTACAAACCTGAACCCTGCTTTCTTCATTCCAAGTGCTAAGACCATGCCTTACAAGGGTCACCTTCTTTGGTGAAGACATCAATTCATGGATAAGTGAACTTGTTGCTTGTTTGAAATCATATGCACCACCAGTCACAGAACCATCTTTATCAAGTATTTCTGTTACATGTACATAATTAAAACAATTTCAGATCCAAGGTTCAGTAACACCTGACTAGTTTTTTTTTTTTCTTTATTAAGACAAAGATGGAAAATAATTGTCTACAGTTCTAGATAATGAAACATTAGGAAAGAAGATGAAGTTTACAGACGAAACAGAAGGCACAAGAAAATGTATAGAGATGCCCTTCAATAATGAATATCCAAATTTAAGTTCTTCCTACAGTTTCTGATCTGTTCCTTCAGTCCACGCTTCCCAATTCCCATTGTTGTTATTGCAATCCACATGGGACAACAGTTCCTGTTGCATCTATATAGAAATGCCCGGATCTCTAAGTTAGATTGAAAAAGTTAAACTGAAGAATTTTGTTATATGGTACGATGAAATTGAAGCAATGTTACTTAAGAATTGACTGGGACATTGATGTGCTACATTTAAGCTCAATTGAGCACATAAATAAATACTTTATAATAGCCACTCTTTTGGAATTAAACGAGCAAATAAAAATAACCATTAATTTCATTAACTTCAACAGCTGAAAATCTGTAAGACCAATTATGCCTTTTCTATTACATATCCAAGCTGCTAATTGCAAAATTAACTTTTTGTTTTTATAAATAATAATTGAATACTTAACTTTCAGCTACAATATCTAAAATTTTCCAATAAAATACACCAAAAGAAAGGCCAATTTGGTTCTCAAGTCATTCTCTGAGAAATCAAAACTAGAATACAATTTAGCTATACTGCAAAAGATGTGTTATGTGTAGCTTTAGATAGCAAGACCGCTTTGTTCTCAACGATTATTGAGGTACAGAGCCCATTTAACATTTCTAGTTGAGAACTCTCAACTGGGTCAATCTCAAATAACCATTCAAGCACACCATTTATTCAAACACACTCTAATATTCTAGTCTTTCAAATTACTCACTTTTTTCTTTAATGGATTGGTGACTGCTTTGTGGGTAGTTTGAATTCCCGATTCCATATACAGATAAGTTCTCTATTTTCTTTTTCATTTAATAGGTTAGACATTCCATTTCATGGCTAATTTCAATTCTGGAATCAATGAACATATAAAGTCGATCATGTCCAAAAGAAGTAAGAAGACATGAAAGGAAGAGATACTGAAAATCACCAGCAGTTAAAGAGACGTGTGGAGCAGAAGATGAAGACCGAACTCGAAAGGTGCTCAATCTTCGCCGCGGGAGACTGCGAAGACGACCATCCCCGACGAGATACGATCCGAAGGAGGAGTTCGCGATAAGGAACGCGCTCCCACCCATATCTGACAGCGGAACTAGTTCCAGGCTTCTAGCTCCAAGCTTCCCAATTCCTAATCCTATCTACGGAACCAGCATCCATGAGAAAGATCTAGGATGTGAACCAGACAATGGTGGGTGATCAACAATCAAGACCGTCGGATTTTGATATTTTGATGGGAGAGATGAGTGGTGATGCTCAGGCTAAGCCCGATTAAAGAACAAAGAATAAAGAATAAAGAATTGGTAGCCATTAATTTGGGCAATTGGAATCGTCTGAAGAAGATCCTGATAATGATTCTGAAATGCTTAAAAAATAAAAAGTTAAAATTGCGGAGATACACGAAGTACAAAAAACTGAAAAATGCCTCTATTATTGACTTGGTCCAAAAACCATTATTCGGGTCAAACGGATGGGCGATTCGAGTCATTCGACGATTTGAATCAACACGTCGTGGTCCTCGTGGACCAACCAACAGTTTTATTCAAGAAGGGTAGAACATAAAGACCTCTCTTAACATTTCTGACAATTATAAAAAAAACACTCCCCTTCTAAGGTTTCATTTTAATAAAACCTTCGCTGTAGTTTTGAAAAAACCAACAGTTACCTCCCTTCTACTATTTTCTCAGTTCATTAAATTGCCATAATTGTCCCTACTACTAGTTAGGCCATCTTTCAATATAATCAAAAGGCAAGATCTGCCCTTTTAGGTTTGGCTCAATTACAATGAGTTTACAAAATGAAATTACTTTACTCTTTTAATAAGTATTACAAAAAAATGCATTAGACCAACATTTTATAATTGAGACAATGATGAGAGGAAGGTAATTGCAAGATTTTCCAAAACTATAGAAAGGGTTTTTGTTAATATCCAACTTTGGCCATCACTGCAACTTCCACTGCATTCATCTCTCTCTCTCTCTCCACCTCCTCCTTTTTCTTCTTCTCTCCCTTCTTCGTTCTTCAGCCCAACATTGTCACCGTTCACCACTGCAATCCAACATTGTCACCATTATCTTTCCCTTATCCAGTGTCTTAGAACTGCTGGGACTATGTCCTTCAGAGAGCATTTTTATTCTTGCTTGAAATTCTCATAACCTAGAAAAATTAAAAGTTATTAGTTCAGCAGAAGAATAGGGCTCCAAAAGTCTATACATTATTCCTACTAGCATCTACTTAAAGAACAACATGCCTCTTAATAGTTTATTGACAGTAGGGTTCTAATCCAATAATTGGATTTGGATTTGGATAAGATTCAAAAAAGTCTGAATCTGATCCGATTATTGAAAACTTGTGCATTCGAATCTGATTGGACTAGAGAACGTTTGATTCAAATTTGAAAAGGAAAACAGGTGAAAGAATTTTATGTTTATATTCCATTGTTTGCTTGCAAGAGGAAAAATTGTTAGGTTGAAAGAGAAAATCGAATTCGAATTTTAATGGAATTGGTTGTTGGATGTTGGATTAGGTGGTGGAATTTAGGTATCATTGACAGGCCTAATTATTGACAGCCTGATAATGGAGTTGAAAATGTGAAATCCAAATGATGAAATTCTAAAGGGTAAATTGCTGAAACCTCCCTTAAAATTTTGAACCATTGCTAAAACCTCCCATAAAGTTTGGCAATTGCAATCATCTCCCCAGAACTTTATGATACAGTTGCAACTTGAAAGTATACTCCCTTTGTTAGAATCCTCTAAAAAAGAAGCATAAAATATCCAAAATACCCATACAGTTACTATTGAGGTTAGTTTTTACAGAAAAAACAATACAAACTTTATAAAAACAAAGAGAGAGAGAGAGAGAGAGAGAGAGAGAGAGAGAGAGAATTTAGGTTGTGTTTGGTTTGAAGGAACAAGTAGGGAAAGGAAGGGTAAAGGTTTCCCTACCTTTCCCTACTTCAAACCAAACACAACCTTAAACTTGTAGCTTTACCTTTGAGCAATTGATATGAAGGTCAAATTTGAAAAATAAATCAATTTCAGAAAAGAGGATGGAAGGGTTTGGGGTAGCAATTTATATGTAGAGAAAATTTGGAAATAAACATTATAGTCAAAGTAAAATATATGAGTATTTTGGGCATTTCATGTCCCTTTTTAGAGGTTTCTAAAGGGGTCAACTTGCAACTATATCAGAGAGTTCAGGGGAGGTAATTACAATTATCCAACTTTTAGAAGAAATTTCATCAACAACCAAAAACTTCAGAGGAGGTTTCTGAAATATACCCAAACCTTTAAGGCGGTGTTTGATTTGAAGGAAAAAGTAGAGAAAGGAAGTGAAAGGTAGGGAAACCTTTACAAAACTTGTATAGGAGCTGATCCACAAGTCATTTAATTTTATAGCTCCTAAGATCCATCCCTAGCGAGGATTTGACCGGAAAGATAGTTATTATCACTGATGCTTCTTCGGGCATTGGCGAGGTTCATGCCAATAATCCTGATCATGGCTTTCAAAACTGGAGCGGACCGGATTGGACCAGATGATCGGACTAGAAAAACCGGGAAGCGGTTAGGTGATCGGTTCCGTTTTACCCTAGAACTGCTATTTTGCCAAAAAACATTGATTTGGCCAACAAATTGTTGACCGGGGTGGTTGAATCATTCAAACCATCTGGCGGTTTTGACCATTTTATATTTTTTAATTTTTTATTAGAATGAGTCGTTCGTTCAGTTTGAACGATCGAACCATTCGACCTGTAAACTAGACCCTAACCGATTCATTATCCGATCCGATTTTAAAAACCTTGATTCTAATTGATTTGTTAGCAATCTGTTTGGCTTTTAGTTAATTGGTTCTAACTACTTGGTTTAAAATTTGATTAAAGCTAGACAGTTAGATAATTCGGCTCGCACCACATCAGTGCCACGTATAAAATCCTTTTTTTTATATTTTTGTATTGTTAATATATTTTAAGGAGAATGATGATTTAGCCTAATCTCAAAATTCTTAGGTAGGTACAGTTCGGAATTGATGCCAATTTATAAATGGGCATTGATGTAAGGAGAATAATCGATTTAGCCTAAGATCAGAATTTTTAGGCCCAACATAGTGCCAGTTCTGAATTAATACCCATTGACGAGGTATTTGACATGCAGTGGAATTCAGAATTCTGCTGAACCGTCATTTTCCCTAAAATATATGATATGAGACTCATAAATGATAATCATCCAACCTCTCTCCAGGCTATTGCGTTAGCAAACTTAGCATAATACATTGGTTCTACGACCCATGAATGCTGAGCAGCTATTGCTTTCAGCTAATCCCATCTCCAACAATTGAACAATTGTTTAGTCACGTCGCAGAAAAAGTCGTTACGATTTTGATAAATGTAAATTCTCACAACAGTCGTACGTACATTATAACAAAGTACAGAGCAACTCCAAAACGAGGGACCAGAAAATTAAAACATCAGAGGACTTATCCAAGCTTTCACACAAGAAGAGGATTGAGAACAGTGTGGATGGAATGGAGGAGGAGCACTGTGTAGATTACAAGAGCAACGAAGGCAGCAATCAGAGCTCCTGTTACATGGTGACAGAAGTCGGAGATTTGGTCGCAGACCGGTAGCCAACCTGCGTAATAGTTCCCTTCCTTCCCCACATAAGCTATCGCCATGGCTGCCGAGAAGCTGGAAGACAGCAACAGTACGACCACCTAGAATATAAGAAAAGACCCAGATTAATATTCCTCTCTGTAACCTTCATTTCGCACCCATCAAATGCCGACAAAATTAGCAAGAAAAGCAAGAAACAGAAAAAAAAAAAAAAGCTGTAAATTACCACATCGACGGCCACCACGAAACGCCAGAGCATACTGGCTGGTGGAAGAAAGAGAAGCAGAAATCCGTAAACGGCTCCGATTGAATTCGCAATGACAAAGTATCTGCATAAAGCTCTGATCAGTAACCGGCAGAAGGAAGGAGAGAGAAACAGGAAGATTAATTGCACCGACAAAGGAAACGGAGCTTACGTTAAGGCGGGAGAATGGGTGTACTTCGCTTCCAATTCTACACCGTAAAAGTAATTTTCCTCCTTACTTGTCACCATGACAATGACCGCTGAAAGTGTGCCAGCAAAGGCTATGAACCTCAGAGCATAGAGGACGATCTTTCTGTTCTTTCCCATGGATAGATATATAACTACGTTTGCTCAAATGCGAGTTGATTTGGGAAGGAAAGATGGTGAATATCCAGGGGTTAATTGGGATTTGGGAGAGAGAATTGAAGACTGCAAGTTCTAATTAATACGATTGTGGTGGAGAGTGAGAGGAGGAAGCAGACTGAAGAAGTTGTAATCTGAGTCTAAAGATAGGTAGGAAGGTAGATAGGGGAGGTGTTCCTACTCGCCGGTTTTTTGTCGGGAAATATGAAAATTCTCAACCGCCGGTCTTCTCTATCAAGCTAAAAGTTGTAGGCTGTATAGCTTTTGTTACTTTTGAGAATGCACTTAGAGGAGAGGGTTGAGGTAAACCAGATAGATGAATGGGTAGAGACCAAGTGGTTTACCCAATTTTGATAAGAGTGCAAACCCTGAATGGAAGCAAATTAATTTGTATCCCAGTTCATCAATTTGGAAGGTGGTTGGTACTGAAAATGAAAGTGACTTTGCACTCAATGTTGGTCAATGTTAAGGTTGTGTTTGGTTGCAGTACAAATTTATTTGTATTAATACAAATGCATGGGTGCAAATGTAAAAAATTTGTAAATTTTACTTTATTCTGCTTTATGTCTTACTTTACTTTATTTGTACAGTAATCAAACAAAATAAGCTAAAATTTTGTACCCACCACAACCAAAGACAATGCAAAATTTATCTACGCAAAACCAATTCAAGTTTGTATTTTATGAATTGAATATATTTGCATTTGCAACTACCATCCCAATTAATATAGTCAAGTTTATTGGATTCAGACTCGATCCGATTAACTGAAAATTAATCGTATTTGTTTACTTAAATAATAACTTAAATTTTAAAGTTTTGATAATATAACCTTAATAAAAATGACAGAAAATATTACATTATTTATATATTAATAAATTAACCATTTTAAACTATCAAATTTATCATTTCAAATATAAAATGTGATAAAAATGATAAGAAAAAAATATTTATATTAATAAAATACTTGATTCCATGTCCAAATCAATTTGAAACAGATAAAAATCGAAACCAATCCAATTATTAATCAAGATAAAATCTTAAAACCAAAACAGTTATAATCAGTTTGGTTGGTTTAATTTGAATCCATTGAATAAACCTGAGCCATTAGCAGCCCTACTACTAACCATTGGAGCTTTTGTGGCATCATGTTGGAATGTCTTAAAATATTGGGATCGACTATGATATAGAAAATATATAATATCTGAAAAACAACCGACTAATAAATCAGAATTATAAATGTAATAGGGATCATGGTGTTATTTATCAAAATTCATGACTTGGTTTTAATTGATCAAAACTTTTTCCATATCATATCATAGATTTTCCCTGGAATATTTTGTTGTGAACAAATCCGGACTCTCGCCAACAGACTTGCGAATGCGACATTTTCAAGAGAAAGGAGAGAGAGATTGGTGCAAAAAGTGGGTCATAGGCTCGTAGTTGATGAAAATAGACATAGTAGTTGAACAACGCATCCTTTGCTGCCTTGTCAGTCTCTGACGTAGTGTGGAGTGGGAACCATGACTTCAGAGGGAGAGTCGGGAGATTGTTTCTAAATGAATATTTTCTATTATGGACAAAAAAGCATTGTATTAATTATTAAAAAGATATAAAATGCCAAATTAAAATAAAGAATATGGAAATTTTGTGTTTTTCACTTCCTTTTTCCGCTGAAATCTTTTGCTTCTCATTTTTACTTTAACTTTGCTTCAGGTTCTATTTTACATTTTTACTTTATCTGCATTGAGAATAAATAAAAATAAAGCAATAGTTAGAAAAAAAAAATCAAAATTTCCACTCTCACACTTTTGCATCGGTACAAATATTGAAATTGCTTTGCCTCCTCTGGCCCACATATATTCAAATATATAGATTAAATAAGTCTGTAAATGAGAGAGAATTGAGGATGCATGTATTTGTTTGAAAGTAAAACATGCTGCAAGTAGAAGTGGAACCATAACCATTGGTGGCTGAAGCATGGGCTGCTCTTGAGGAGTTCGGATTTGCTGATCACAACACATTGTTGGTCGTGCTCATTCAATCACATGTTGGGAACATCGGCGACCACAACACAACTATTGTTCCATATGTGTGGCTGGATGAGCATAACCAACAATGTATTGTGGTTAGCAGATCCGGACTCGCTCTTGAAACTCAGTTTGGAAGGAGTATAAATATAAATATGTATAGTGTAAATACATACAAAATAATACAAAATACAAGGTTTTTCACTCTACAAATTTGTATTTATACTCCTTCCAAACTGATCCTATACGAGGTTTATAGAAAAAAAATTATCTCCAAAATTATCAAAAAAAAAAATTGCAAAACACTTATTTTACAAAAAAAATATGCATAGTAATTTCCCAGTAGCGTTAGGTTGCTAGTAACATTAATACTGGGAGAAACAAAATATTAGGCAAGGCACAAGTCATTACATAGAATCCTGGATGAGATTATGGGCTTTACTTGTAAGTAAAAGTTCTACTACATAATGGTCTCCTTAATTCACTCTCATCCAATAAAACTTTTGATTTCTTAGACGTCTTTCTTCTCCGTATAAACCTGAAATCTAGTAATCCAGCCCACAATTTCATTTTCTCAAGTTTGGTTTCAAATTGCAATCAAACATTCAAAGATTTAATAAAACAATTCTTTATAAATAAGATGTTTTACCTCTCAAAATATATCCTATGATCCAAAAGCAGCCAAGAAAATAGTGGCTTGCAGCATTTATATCGGCCGGGACAAGGAAAACAACCCAACAAGGCAGTTGGGTCCATAGATAAAGATGAAGGTCAAGCTCATAAGCTATATGGCTTAACACAGGGATTGGACAGTTTGGATTAAGAATTTGTTAAAATTTCAATGGCCCAGCTATAAAAGCCCGAATCTGATAATGTAAACTAGCAGGGAAGAAAAAATGACATTGGGATAGTGACAAATAAATTAGATTGTTTTTTTGAGTTTAGGGTATTCGAGTGTTGCAATTGAAAGTTTAGGGTACCTATCTGTCACTACCCCAAAGTATACGATATTTATCTGTAATTTACTCTAATAAATTAGATTATTATTTTTGTTAAATAAAATAACTATAACTATATTATTTAAGAATAATAAAATAACTATAGTGGTGAAGCCCTAATCTGGTTTATGTGTTGGGTCTAGGTAGGACTAATTTCAAACCGATTATTAAATCAGGACAAAATTATAGACCCAATTATATTGAAAACAATAGTTGTTAATTCAAATAATAACTTAAATTTTGATAATATAATTTTAATAAAAATAATAGAAAATGCTAAATTATTTGTATGTTAATAAGTCAAAGGTGTATTCATGTGTATCTTAAATTTTCTTTCTATCTATACTTATGCAAAGTCCAAATACATTTTTGATACTTTAAACCTTGCACCCGATTTTATATCACACAAGTAAAATGTGATGCCATGTATATAGATAGATAGATAGATAGTCAGATAAATAGATAGATGGGTTTATATTCAGGCATGAGGAATGGGCACCCGCGTTAAGTGTAATTGGATTTGCCTTCAAACCAAACACAACCTTAGAGAATTGATTCAATGTTTTGCCTTGAAAACCAACCAAATCAACCCATACTCACCCCTAGATCCAACCGTTAAACCATCCGGTCTGATCCATGACAACATTTATGGAGGGTCTCTCCAAGGTCAAATTACATTCATCCCAAAATCATTTTTAAAGAAAAAAAATGTTTCATTCAAATTATGTTTTCTCTGTTTGACCAAAAAATTACCAAAGTAGGAAAAGAAAGCCCCGATTTTCAGAGCACGGTGGTAGTCTCCCTAGGAGGAGGGACGACTTCTTCAACAGCCAAAGTTTTTCCATGGGAGTGTATACACATCTATACAATCCTATGCCCTCTTCTAACATGAGCCACCTGAATTCATAAACCCCCTAAGGTTAACTTAACTAGAGTAGGCGTTCACTCTTTTCCACTCCATCACTCCAACTCACTACACTCCACTCTGCATTCAACCCATTTCCCCCCTCCTTCTCCCTCCTATATATATATATATAGGTATATAGGAAGCATGTGCTGAGGGATGAACCATGGATGGTGAAAGAGTACCCTCTCATCTTGAAAGAATATCCGAATGATGTATTACCCTCAGAAGTGAAGATGAATATGATGGATATTTGGGTGAGAATTTTGAATATCCCAATGGGGTACAAAACAAAAGAAATCGGAGCTACCCTAGCACAGTCTATAGGGGAAGTTCTAGAGATGAACTCTGAGGAAGAAAGAAGAAAGAAGAAGAAGGAAGAATGGAATAGGGGCTTAAGGGTGAGAGTAAGAATCGACACTAGGAAACCTCTAACAGTAGGAGCAAAAGGAATTCTAGAGGATGGAAAAGAAAGTTAGTTCTCATTTCAGTATGAGAACTTGTCGATCTTTTCCTACAAGTGTGGTGTTCTAGTGTCACGGGGATAATCTTTGGGGCCCCGTGCGGCACTCGAAATGGGCGAGTAAGCCTACGAAACAAAGAAAATACACACAGAAAGGCAACAAGAAGGCACACGAATTAGCAAAAGGCTACTTGTATTGCATTAATCAATGGTAAGCACAAGCACACAGTACAGTGTCGAGGGGATCTCGTGCTTAACCTTTACACGCTTATGAGCTCACTCGACTACCTACCTCCCCTCAAAGAGTACGTTAAGCTTTTGGGGGAGTGACAATATGAAACATCAAAATAATGGAAAAGCATACTAAGTAATTACAATTACGCCATTGGCGGTCCCCCTTACAAAATACAAGCAAAGCCCACTCATGACACACATGTTGGCACCATGAAAGCACGTGGCTGGCACTCGGATGGCTCACTGTAGGTGCTTGATGGCGTGATGAAGGAGTCACCCGTGACATTCTCCCCCACTCAATTTGATCTACGTCCTCGGAGATCGGCTTCGGCTGGTCGCTTATAGTCACTGTTGCGGAAGGAGGGTTCTTCTGTTGCTCCCCAAACCTGTTGTCGTCCAAGGCCGAGGTGTAGATTTTGGTGGCATGGTCGGGTTGGCTCATTCTGTTGGGGTTTCCCATGGCTAAGTCCTTTCCTAGCAGCCTCAAGGTATGTTAGTGGCTGGTCCTGTTTGGCTAAGGGGTAGGTTTGGGCCAGGTAAGGATCAAAATGGTGTTTTGGATTATTAAGGTGTGGATTCCCATATATTTTTCCCCAAGGGTATCTCACAGGGCTGCTACGGGAACTAGCCTTAGGGATGATGTGAATGTGGTCCCTAGATGGCTTGAGTGGCACTCGCTCTCCCCGGTGGTTGTGGTAGTAGACGTGGGCAAGGTTTGACACGGCCTTGGGTCTTCTTTTGTTGGGCCCACCAGTTGCGGGCACTTGCGGCTTCTGCTGTGAAGTCGACTTCTGCTGATGTGGTTGGCGTTGAAGCTGATGTTGCTGTTGGTGTTGACTTGGGCGCTGACACCGGTGTTGGCGCTGAAAATGGATCTGTCTTGGGGGTGACTTCTTCCTGGTGACGACTTCCCAACCGGTTCCAGTGTCGATGTGAGGTACTTGACAGGGGTTCTTCCTTGTTGACGCCGAGCTGTCTTCATGGTTGATAGTTTCTTGGTACAACTGCAAAGCTGAAAGCTGCTTCCCAAGTATCTGCAAGGCTGATGAGACAGGAACCATGCAAGGAGAGTGTTCATCCAGAATAAGCAAACTGTTGATGTGTGGCATAAGTGCTGCTTCCGCCTGCTTGAGGAACTCCACTCCAAGAACCACCTGAAAATCATCCAAGGGAACCACAGATAGATTGATGGGTCCTTTCCATGGTCCCACTCGGAGTTCTACTCTACGGGCCGTGCCCTCTACTGCCTTGGCCCCGGAGTTGACAGCCTTGACCCACCCAGTTTGTTTGGTGGTGGTCAAGCCGAGTCGCTTTGCCTCCGCAAGCGAAATGAAGTTATGGGTGGCCCTAGTGTCCACCAAGGCTTGGGTCGGCCTCCCGCCGAGGGTGATGTCTACATAACTCAGTCCCTTGTGGGATTTGGTGGGCCTCTTTGATGTGGCCTCTTTCTTGACCATGGCATTGATGAGTTGGAGGGCACCTACTTTGGGCGCCGGTGTGGGTTTCTCCTCATCGCTCTCTTCACTATCACTGAGTTTGGCGATGAGGGCAGTTATTTTCTTTCGGGTTGGACAGTCACTCGTCCAATGCTTCCCGTTGCAAAGGTAACACGGCGCAGGAGGAGGTCTCCTAGAGGATTGGTGGCCCTGGTAGCTTGGGCCTCCTTGTGGTTTCTTCCCTTGCTGGTAATTGTAGGGCTTGTCCACGGGCACTGGCTTCTCCTTTGTAGGGGTTGATTGTGGATCACCCTCACTCAAACTCCTGGTACCTGGGCTGGATGGTCTTTGCACATCTTCCTTAGGTGTTCTCAGATCAACAAGCTATTCAGCTATGGCCATGGCGGTGGCAAGGTCCTCAACCCCACGTCGCTGGAGTTCGAGCTCTGCCCATGGTCTGAGACCGTCCATAAAATTGAACAGAAGATCCTTGTCTGACATGTCAGTGATCTCTAGCGTCAAGGCCGAAAACCCCTTGACATAGTCATGTAGTGATTCTTGATGTCTGAGATTCTTCATTCTTCGGCGCGCCAAGTACTCCACATTTTCTGGGTAGAACTGCCGCTTGATCTCACGCTTGAATCCAGCCCAAGTGTCGATGGTACGGATTCCACGTTCAATGTCTTGGCAACACCTACGCCACCATAACATCGCGATATCAGTCAAATACATAGCAGTTGTACGTACCTGAGTTTGGTTGTCAATGATGCCAGTGGCAGAGAAATATTGCTCCAATTGCCACAAGAAGTTGTCAAGCTCCCTAGCATCCCGAGCACCCGAGTAAGGTGTTGGCTCTCGGATCTTGATGTTCATGGAAGCTAGGGTGGAGGGAGTGCTTGGTGTGTTGGCCACTGCCCTCTTTAGGAGAGTCATCTCATCTCTCATCTCATCCAATTGCGCTTGGAATCTGTCTAGCACGCCCTGTAGGTTGCTTTGGGAAGGCCCAGCTCCCAAATTCTGTATGGTGGTGTGCATGTCTCTGAAGGCGCCATTGAAATGTCCTTCTAGTTCCACCACTGCATTCTCAACCGTCTCTAGGCTGAGGTGGAGTTCATCAACTCGATCTCGGGTTTCTCCCACTATCACCTCGCAACGTAGGAGGCGCATGTCCACGGTAGCTAGTTGGTCGACTGATTTGTCGCGCTTGCTAGCTTTGGTTGTACGCCCCTTTGGGGCTTGTGTCTTGGTAGGTTCGTCAAGTGGCGCTTCGTCAGTGTCGTGGCCTTGAATCCGTCCATGTGGTGTGTCATCGGAAATGCCCCGATTGCTCTTCATTGGGTTGATGTAGGGACGCTGACAGTCCAGAGTATTTGTAGGAGCACCTGCTCTGATACCAACTGTCACGGGGATAATCTTTGGGGCCCCGTGCGGCACTCGAAATGGGCGAGTAAGCCTACGAAACAAAGCAAATACACAGAGAAAGGCAACAAGAAGGCACACGAATTAGCAAAAGGCTACTTGTATTGCATTAATCAATGGTAAGCACAAGCACACAGTACAGTGTCGAGGGGATCTCGTGCTTAACCTTTACACGCTTATGAGCTCACTCGACTACCTACCTCTCCTCAAAGAGTACGTTAAGCTTTTGGGGGAGTGACAATATGAAACATCAAAATAATGGAAAAGCATACTAAGTAATTACAATTATGCCATTGGCGGTCCCCCTTACAAAATACAAGCAAAGCCCACCCATGACACACATGTTGGCACCATGAAAGCACGTGGCTGGCACTCGGATGGCTCACTGTAGGTGCTTGATGGCGCGATGAAGGAGTCACCCGTGACACTAGGGCATCAGGAAAGAGCCTATTGGAGGACATAGACAATAGCAAATTATTGGAGAAATTAACTGAAAGAATGGGAGAACAAAGCCTGGTCATGTCCAAAGAACTAACTGGATATGGGCCATGGATGAGAGGTGGAGTTGGGAAAGAGGATGATAGATTTCTGAATATTGAGAAGAAGAAGAAGAAGAGAGAACAAGGGAGGAAGAGAACAGAGACTCAAGATCAAAGAGAAGAGTCCAGAAGCGGAAAGAGAGTTGTGATGAATCAAAGAGAAGGAACTTTTGAAATCATACTAGAAGGAGGGGATGAAGCAAGGAAAGAAATTATAGAGGAAAGAGAAGAAGGAGCATAACATCAAGAATTCACCAGAACCCTGGTGAGAAGGAAATTCTTCCTGAAGAGCATGGCATTGAAACTAGTTTGACAATCATGGAAGAAACACACCAGAGTTTCAACGTCATTTTTTTTTCGACAAGCTTTTTCCGGTGAAGTAGGTTGAGAAAAGACGAGGAGGCGTGAATGAGAAGCAAACCCAATCCCAGCCGCACAAGTCTTACTTTTCTTGGCTATTTAGTCAGGAAAGACAAGATCGAGCTGAGCCTAGAGCCCTACAAAAGAGGTAATTCATGCCTCACACTTCAAGTCTTACCTAATCTAGTAGGTAAGAGAGAGGGTACCGAAATTAAGAAAGGTAAATAGGCTACCGGATATAGGAAATTAGTAGAAGAAGAGCTGGAGGTGTCATCAGAAGTTAATACGCTTAATGAAGAAGAGACAGGTGCTGACAGTTGCGCTGGATGAGGGGAAAAGGATAGTGATGAAGAATCGGATATGGGTTGGCAGCCCGACCCAAATAAACTGCACTCAAACCCATAATCAAAGTCGGACCCAAACCTAGATCCATACTCGGAATCAAACCCAGACTCTTTATTAGACCCGAACCTGGACTCCTCTTTGGCCCAAACAGAAGCACATGAAAGAGGGAAACCTTTGCTTGCCAAGTTCAGTAGAGAGAAAAAGGGGGAGAACACCGAACCAGAAGGGTGAAGAAGCAGAACAAATCAAGCGAATGAAGAGAAACCAGGAGAAAGAAGACGAAGGGTTGGAAGGTATAGAAGGGGAGGTTCTCAGTTTCTTCAAGTGCAACATCGAGCAACAAACACCAACCTCGACAAGTTGGATCTGGCCAGCGAACTATGAACCGGTACTTCAAACTCATGAAGTACTGAGAAATGGAGAAAAAAAATCATTTTATTTGGATATGGCTGGATCTTGGCTTTTCTGATGATCTAGCAACAGATAGTTATAGAAATACCATTTTATTTCCAGATACAGTAGGGTGCATATTAAACTCCACGCCATGTGAATGGTTTAATAAAAGGAAAAAGAAAGGGAGAAAAAAACAAAAGAGAAACAATCTGGAAAGCATGAAGGGTGTAAAAAATTAAAATACACACTAAGAAATAAATGGATAAATATGGAGGTAAAAAACATTGAAAGAAAGAGCTTGCTGTGAAGACTAAATTTTAACAATAATTTCAAATTCCAAGAAAAGGAACAAAAATGCAAAGTCAATAGAAATGGGTGTAAGAGGAAAATAGATGGAGATGCTAAAGATCTTTGCTTTCTCACTTTTTACCAGGAAAAAATTACAGATCGAAAATATGGAGAAAAAAAAAATCCAAAAACACCCAAATTACCTAGAGTTTGATGGATCAAAAAATGTAGAAATTGTTGGGGTTGTGGGAGTTGACCCAAAACAACTCCCTTTGTGGAAATGAAAGCTCTCTACTGGAACTGCCAAGGTGTGGGTTCCCCCTTGGCAGTTTGTTCAACAAAAGAGGCCCAGAGAAAAAACAAAGGCCAAATTATCTTTCTGAGATAAACTAATTACAGTCTCTTAGTGTGTAGGAACTTTTTCAAGTGCTGAAATGACTGGAATTGTTGGGGTGTAAATGCTAGGGGTTTAGTAGGAGGTCTCGCCCTTTTCTAGGATGAAAGTTTGATCATTCAAGTTCTAGCAGTAGATAACAATCTAATACACAACAAGATAACAAAGACAAGTAATAATAAAGAATGGAAATCCACTTTTGTATATGAAGTGCCAGAAAAAAGTAAAAGAATGTAGTTCATTCAAAAGTTGAATTACTTAGCAGATAGAATTACATGATCTAGGTGTTGCATTGGTGACTTTAACATGCTCTTTAACTTGGATGATAAAACAGGGGGAAAGCAATCAAAGTGGGGGAAATTAGGAGGAACTGGACTTTCATGCATAACTGGGGCTTGGAAGAAATACAGAGCTCTGGCCCAAAATATACATGGAATAATAAAAGGGACAAGGAAGCAAATATTAAAGAAAAACTTTACAGGGGTCTGTCAGAGTAGAGAGAAAATTTCCCTGATGCAAAAGTCGCAGTCTTCTCAAACCATTTTCCAATCTGCTTAGACACAAACTCAATATCCTTTAAAATCAGGAAACCTTTCAGATTTGAAGAACTGTAGCTTACCCATAAAAATTGTGAGGAGATGATAAAAAAAGCTTGGGTTGAGAAACACAATGACCATTCTGATTTCATTGTCCCCAAAAAAATGTGGAAATTTAAGTAGAATTTTGAGAAAATGAAACAAAAAAGAATTCGGGAAAGTTCAGTTGTACATTGAAAATCTCATAGGGTAACTCAATCTAGAAAGGGAAAAAAAGGGTCCAATTATGATCAAGGAAAAGTAAACCAAATTGAAAAACAATTAGATGAGTGGATAAGAAGGGAAGAGATCATGTGGGCACAAAAAGCAAGGGTTAATTGGATTAATTTTGGGGATAGAAATACAAGGTTTTTCCATAATCAAACAATTAGAAGGAGAGCATAAATAAAATTTTGAAGCTGAAAAATGAAATGGGAAAGTCAATAGAAGGACAAGAAAATATCCAAAATATTATGGAAAATCATTTCCAAAAAATCTATTTATCTTCTTGTACTATAGATATGGAAATAGCTCTACAAGGTATCCAAGCTATAATAAATGAAGCAACCAATGAAAACCTAGAAAATGATGTCTCTAAAGAGAAGATTAAGGAAGCCTTGTTCCAAATGGCTCCCAGAAAAGCCCCAGAACCAAATGGATTCCCTAACCTCTTTTTTCAATCCTTTTGGGAGATAGTAAAAGATGTAGTAAGTGATGTAAAATGTTTCTTTAACTTGGGAAAGATGAGCAACAATCTCAACTCAACTTTCAAATCCCTAATCCCCAAAACAAAAAGTCCTAAAAATGCCTCCCAGTTTAGGTTAATTAGTTTTTGTAATTCTATGATAATAATTGCAAAAATTTTAGTGAACAGAATGAAACTAATTTTAAATGATATCATTTCAGAAAATCAAAGTGCCTTTATCCCTGGGAGAACCATTTCTGACAACATCTTAATTGCTCATGAAGTGATGCATGATATGATTCATACAAAAGCAAAAAATGGCTTCATGGCAATTAAGTTGGACATGAGCAAAGCCTATGATAGAGTTGAATGGGATTTTCTAAAGTTAACTATATGAAAAATGGGTGTGACCTCCGAGAAGCTCATGGCCGGCTCAAAGGATTTGGAGTTGCCACCTATTTTTTAGAAGAAATGGGCCCTCATTTTTAGCTGTGAAAAATCGAACTAAGTCTTTGATAATGACTCCGCATTCCATGAGAAATGCACACAACCAAGAAATTTTGGGTTCTGAGAATTGGGAAAGAGAAAGCATTAGACACCCCTCTCTCCAAGTTGCTTTAGCAGCCCAAAAATGGGGGTTATTCAGGCTTAGATTTCGATAAAACATGAACTAACAAGATTGCTCAAAGCTCCTGAAATCTGGCAAAAATGTTCCCAACTTCACCCATAATCAATTTGAGGTGATGTTATCAGGTCTTAGGTACTAGTTTCCCTAAGACCCTCACCTCTCTACCTCTTTTTCTCAATCTGGAGGAAGCATGGAATGCAAGTTTCCCAGAATTTAAGGATTTTAAGCAATTTGAAAATAAACTACAACAAAGAGATGGGGGTGAAAGGCTTACCTCTCGTGTACAACCTTGAAACCAACTTTCCATCAACTGAAAGGACTTCAAATGGAACTTGAGTAAGGCAGGGGCTGGTTTGAATGCTTCTAGTGTTAAGTATGGAAAACAGAGGATAAGGCTAGAGCTTGGCTTTAGGGGTTTCGGGATTTCAAGAAAAATGGGGGTTACAGAAGTTGGAAAATTGCCATTTTTTCCTCTTCTTCTCTTTTCTGGGCTTCTCTTAGGTTTCTTTTCCTCTCTGTCTTCAGTCCCTAATCTCTCTTGGGTCCCCCCCCCCTTTGAGCTCGAATTAGGTCAGTATTTATAGAGAATGGTAGGGGGATCAAGTTTGAATTCGCTCAGCTATAGTGCTTGAGATTCTATAGTGATTTTTCCTACAAATAGGCAAAGATTCTTCAAAGAAAATGATGCCCAGTCAAGATTTCCTATTTGGTGAAACACTTTCCTCGATTTGGGGGTGGTTTTCACGGGTTTTGTGCGTCCAATGGGAGCTTGGGGCATATCACACATTACACACCCCTACTTAATACCCAGAAAAGACAAGCGTCCAATGGGAGCTTGGGGCGTGTCAAACCCATTCGGTGTATTAGGCATGGTTTGATTGGCCCAGGTGTTCTAATGGGTCAAGAATGGGTTTGACATAGTCATCACACTTCTGAAACTTCAGGTTGGGACAGATGATGTGGCAATTTGATTTGGTGCGTCGAAATGATATATTTTTAGTTTAACGGTCAAACGAATGAGTTTGGTTGTGAAATTTGGTGTCTTAGGGTTTTTTGGGTCTCTGAACATAGTGGTGAGGTCTGATCAGACAAATGTTGTCAGGATGATGGAGATCTATGGTTGTCAAGTTCATATTTATGCGATTTACTGAAATAGAACCTTTATTTGATGAAGGGTCAAATGGAAAAATTTTGGGATGAAATTTGGTGGGTTGGCACTTTTGATCATCTTGAATCTAATGAAAGTGATGGATTTTTGATCAGAGGTATAGATTGATTGATTTAGTTCTGATCATGGTCTTAGCTTATGGTATTCAATCAATGAAAGGGTTTGAAATGGAATTCTACTTTTTCAATGGTCAAATGAAGGTGTTTGGTCGTAAAATTTGATGTGCTAGGGTTTCTTGGGGTTTTGAACACAGTGGTAAGGTTTGATTGGCCATATGAGGTTGGGATGATAGGTGATAAGCTCCATTTTGATGAGATTTGTTGAAATAGTGTCTTGGTTGACGGTGGATCAAACGAAGGAATTTCGTGCTACAATTTGGTAGGTAGACATGGATTAAGGGGAGGAGTCAAGTGGATGGTTCTAATTTGAGAAAGATATAGTCAATCTTGGTAATCATTCAAGGCCATCCGAATGGGATCTCGAGGTTTTTGCGATTAGTTGTTGAAGATTCGTTGTGGGATTCACTAGTTGATTATTTCCTAGTGATCTTGGGGTGAAGGGTATGTTGGATTTGATTTTGGAATTGGAATTTGGATATCGCATAGATCAAGGCTGTTAAAAAGGAAGTTGGCATGATGAGTAGTGGATCCTTAGAGTTTATTCGATGTTCCATTTTTTTATGTTTTTCTGCATGTGTTTTAAAGGATTTGATATTCTTTAATATGGGATGAAGCTTGTTAAGTTTTTTTATGGATTTCTAATTTGTTATTTCTTGGATGTCTATAGGTTAAGTTTGTGTGTGTTTGACCTTTTTCTGTTGTGGCATTCAAATGTTTGATGAAATTTTACTAAGTCGATATAGATTTTGGTTTTTTATTTGAGTTTTTTACATATCTTGATTTTGATTTAAATATTTGATGAATTTCAAATTTTGAAGGGTTTTGATTTTTTGAAAATATTTGATTTATTTTGCGGGTTATATTTGATTTAAATATTTGATGGACTTTGGATTTTAATTTAAATTTTTATGGGTTTGATTTTTGAAATTGGCTATTTGATTTGAATATTTTATGGTTTTTTGAATTTTTATAGGTTTTGATTTTTGAAAATATTTGATTTTTATGGGTTTTATTTGATCTAAATATTTGATTTGTTTTTTGCACATGACAGATGCTTTTTCTCTAAGGCAAATCTTAAGGAAGCTAGTGCTCTGCTAGAAGGCATCTCCCTTTTTGAAAGAGCCTCCGGGCAATAGGTGAATTATAAAAAATGTGAAGTTTTCTTTAGTAAAAAGATGCATCCCAAATTTAAAAAGATGGTTTCCAATGTGCTTAAAGTTAAAAAAAAAAAAGTAGACAAGCCTTCCATATTTAGGAATTCACCCTCTTGTTACTAGAAATAAAAACCAAATTTTTGAACACCTTTCGAAGAGGGTATCAAACAAAGCCAAATGTTGGAGGAGATCTCTGCTCTCTCAAGCAAGAAAAGAGGTCATGTTGAAGTTTGTCTTGGCTGCAATTCCAACCTATTGTATGTCTTGTTTCCTACTCCCAAAGGGCATTTGGAATTCCTTGACATAAAGCCAAAAATCCTTTTAGTGGGGAGATCAAGAGGGAAATAGGAAAATAAGATGGGTAAATTGGATGTAAATCCGCAAAAAAAAAAAAAAAAAAAAAACAAATGGGGGGTTAGGTTTCAAAGATCCTAGAGCTTTTAAACTTGCACTGCTTGTCAAATTATCATGGAGGTTTGTTTCTAATACTACAAGCTTATGGGCAAGAATTTTGAAAGAAAAATATTACCCTGGCCACCATTTCACTCATGCAAAGCTAAGGAGTCAGCCCTCGTGGGGCTGGAGGAGTGTCCTAGAAGGAAAAAAAAATCCTAGAACAGTGTACCTGTTGGAGAGTAGGTAGGGGATCCAATATCAAAGTCTGGGAGGATCCTTGGATACCAGACATAAGTGAGTATAAACTAATAGGACCAAGGCATCACATAGTGAGAACCTCAAGGTGTCTAACCTAATAAATCAAGACAATAGAAGGTGGAATGTTGAATTGATAAACTCCATTATGCCTTTTGCCTTTGCCAAAAAAAATCTTAGACATTGAGATTCCCACAAAGCCCTAGGATGATAAATTAATATGGATAGGTAGTAAAAATGGAAAATTCTCGGTTTGATCATCTTACTACCTAGCTAAGCAAATGCAAGAAGAAAATTTATAGATCAATGTAGACTCCATGCAAAATAAAAAATTTTGGAATTTTGTGTGGAAACCGCCAATTGAACAAAAAATAAAGCAATTCTTATGGAGATATTGCTTAAATGGTTTAGCAGTTAAAGAAAATCTTATTAAGAGAGGTTTAGGAGAATCCAGTATCTATGAAGGATGTGGAAAAGAACCTAAATCCATTCTTCATGCATTGCTCCTATGTGATAAAGCTAGATGCATCTGGTTGTGTTTAGGTGTTGGTATCAATCCAAGCTATGGTCAAACCTTTCCAAATTTCAAAGATTGGCTAATGCATATCTTTCTTCAATTAGGAAGAGTCCATAAGGAAAAACTAGCAGATATTGCTCTAACCTTATGGAAAATATGGAAACATAGAAATTTGTTTTATTTTAAAAATGAAAATTCAAATTCCTTTGTAGTTATCTATCACATTTGCAGGTCAATAGTGGAGAGATATCGTCTCTGGCACAGAGATCAAGAAGCTCTTCCAAGACTAGTCAAGGAAATAATAATTGTTTTTGGATTCCACCAGATCAGGGCCTTATGAAAATTAATGTTGATGGTGGTTTGTTGGAGTCATCTAGATAGGCTTCTTTTGGTTTCATTCTTGGAGATCATTTGGGTTGCTGCTGGGGTGTGGCTTATGGGCCAGTCAAAGCTTTGTCACCTCTGAAATCAGAAGTTAAAGCTCTCTTAGAAGCAGTTGTTTTTGTAGACAAGCTAAACAAATCAGATCTTTGTATTGAATTGGACATGAATACTTAGTAAAATTGCTAAATGATTCGGAAGGTTGTGTGGAACCAGACATCCTCTTCTGCTGCAAGGAAATTAAAGAAATTACATCAAGAAGAAACTTCAGAGATCAATTTTTCCCGAGGGAAGCAAACCAAGCAGCTTATTTTGCAGCCAAATGTGGTTTCTCTGGATATTTTGAATCTAGTCTTGCAAGTCCTTTTTGTCTTTCAAATGTTATTAATTTGGACTTAAGTTTTTGTGACCGTCTATAGTAGCTAGGTTTTTTGAGTAGTTTAGTTGTTATTTTTTTCTTTTCTTTTCGTGTTTATTTGCCTGTCATAGATGTATCTTTCTCAGTCCTTTGATGAAATGTTCTCAGTTATCACCAAAAAAAAAGTATATAGGAAGCATAGACCACTATAAATACATGGAACTTACATTTTAGGGGGCGTTCTTTTTGTGGATTTTGAGAGGGGGGAAACCAAGAAACCCATGTTCATTTTTCAGATTTACGTGGGGACAAGCGAATGTTTATTTTCCTGGGCACCTATCTCCTAGGTGGGTAAATTAACTTTCCCATCTAGGAGAAAGTTGCCAATACTTGGATGGGACAAAAATGCCCTTTTAATAATGGAATTTTTATGACTAAGGTCATTGTCTAATTTACATGGGAAATAAAAGAACATGGCTAAATGTACTTACCTGGGCAAGTCTTTCCTGACAAACACTTACTCGGATAAGTGACTTACCAAAAAGTGAACGGGGCATTAGGGTTTAAGAGTTTAGAGTTTAGAGTTTAGGACTTAAGATTTAAGGTTAGGGTTTAAGGTTTAAGGGTCTAGGAGTTTAAATTTTAGGATTAAGGGCTCCTTCAATGTGGTAGGAGCCCAGCATTGTGCGTAGGGGTGCAACTCAGATTGGTCCAGTTTAGTATTTTGCACTGCTTTGGGCTGAGCCCATTCAATTTTGATGTAAGTCCAGCACGAGCCCACCCAAGTGAGGGTTAAGGCACTTGTTTGGAATCAATAGTGGTTCAGTTTGATGCTACGAAGAAGATTCTTCTTTGTTCCCTCCCCTGTGACCTCTCTGAAGAACAAGCCATCACCTTCAAGGAGGATATCAACATCGCTTCAATCTTAGAAAAATCATCGTTGAAGAAGTTTCTTTGATCATTGATTAGGCCCTATCAAATAATTCATATTCTTCTCATTGGCATATCCAACCTTTAAGTGGTGGGTGCAGGGAGATCCATTAACCATTCGATAAGTTTGAAGTAAACATTGTCAATAGCGATAAGAATGTGAGGCTAAGGGTGTCAATGGAGCAATTTTGTGTTGAACCCTAACCAAATTAAAATCAATTTGGATGGATTGTATAGAATAATAAGACATATTGAATTAGATCAATCCAGATTTAATGGACCAATGTATTTATTGGATTGGACCAAATTGACACCCCTAGGGGCTAGGGTAGAGCAGTTCTTTAACAAGCGTCTTCTTCCAATTGTATATTAAAAAAAAAAAACAAAAACAAAAGAAAAAGACCTTCTAATTAGTTAAGATGGTTCTATAGGGTTTAAGACATGATGAAATATTAGGTCATGTTTTAGGGCTTTAATTAGGTCAGAGTTGGATATGATCTAAGACACATCCAAATTTGATATGATTATTGCAATAGTAGACCCAAATCATATCACAAATCCGATTTATCAAACTCTTATTGGATTAAGATTTGATATGAATCCACTTTATTGTGTTTTAAAATAAAGAAAAAAATTTAAAAAATTAATTAGTTTTTAACTTATACATTAGGTCGTTACCCTATATTGTTCCCATTATTTTGGGTCTTGAGAAGAGTGGACTGGATAGGTCAGAACTTTTGACACTTTTTTGCACAAAATTGGCCGCTTTTAGACTCATATTTATGTTTTTCATGCTTGACAGGTGGAAATTTTACTATTATACTAAGTAATTGTGCCTTTAATTATAAAATATTGATTGTATTAATTACAAAATTTATGTAATTATATTCAATGTCTATATATATAATAATTATATATACAAAAACTAACATTAAGATTTGACCAGCTCTATGCTACTATGCTAGCCTATTTACTTTTAATATTTGAGAATAAAATCATAAATTATCATTTAGGGGACTCTATTGATATAGAGCTCCTTCTCAAATTTATTTAAAAAACCCTATGAATCACATGAGTCTCAAGTCATTTATTGCATAAATTGATTATAAATATATTTTACTTAATTTAATTTATTTAAGTTCATGTGTTTTGCTTATGATTTTAGTTGCTTGATTTGATTTCTTTAGATTTATTCTATTGTTAATCATTTAAGTATGCTGCTTATTTGTGATGAAACAAAAACCCCTTAATGATGTTATCCTTCATGGGTGGGTTTTGATTGGTCAAAACTCTTTCCATGCCATATCTTTTCCGCATCATAGATTTCCTCTATCCTTTTTTTTTTTAAGTATTATCATTTGGAGCAACAAATGGTGCAATTCACTTTCGTTGGGGTTGGGGATGCAAATTTAACTAGTATGAAGCAGTAATGAAAGAGTTCAAGTGAGTGGTTGAAAAGCTAAAAATCTGGAAAGCTGGAAGTAGAATGTTGGTTATGCAAGCATGAGTGATTTTTAGAGCGGAGCTCTGCAAGATATCGAATACCATACATGTTACTTGTCATTGCATCATTCGTATTTACTTTCTTCTCAGGGAGTATTTCTTATTTTATGTTTAGATATTAGTAAATATATTATTAGAAATGACTAGTATTTTTCTAAAACAGAGATTTTAAATTTCTAGTTATTTATATTGCTTAAGCTGGTGCAAAACTTTAGAATTTCTTCGATTTAGTTGTATCTATTTAGTTACCACCAAACTTGTTAGTTTTCTTTTCTTGTCTCTGGTTTGGTTTCTCAAACTAAATCTTTGAAGTCTTATCTTATGCTTGTTTCTGGTCTTGTCTAAATGTCTTTTCGCTTTCCAGAGTGTTAATGAGATTATCCTCTTTCGTTTAGTTTTTTTGCAACCCGGCGATTTGCAACTTTTCATTTGAATAGGTGTCTTTTACTTCAAGATTTACTAAACCCTTTTCCAAACGATTGTATCTTTCTTCTTCTTCCTCTACACTTAACTCCTTATTACTCTAGAACTTTGTCTTTCTCTTGTCTTTGTTCTTGTCTTTTTGTTTTACCATCATGGACGATGTCGAAGCCTTAATTGAAGCCTTCCAAAACATGCTTCATGCTACTAATATCCTGGGTATTGACCTTGTTGATATTCGCCCTCATCTTTTTGAAAATTTTTGAGAGGGCTTGGATTTTTCATTTATCTGTCGATTATTTCCTCGTCTTACGGATCAATTTTATGAGCTTAAACAAGGTCTTTATACCCTTTGGAATCTAGATCCAAACCGTCTTCTTATGACACCCTTTCAACGGGAACATTTTAGGCTCCATTTTTTCTATGAAGATAATTTTATTCGAGTTAGAGATAATGGGCCTTGGATGCTCAATGGTCAGTGGATTATCCTTAAACCCTAGGTTCCTAGTCGACCCCAATATGAATGGAAGCTTAATCAGATTGAGCTTTGGGTTCAGCTACATGATCTCTCCTTGAAATCTTATCGGAAGATATAGGCAAACCCATTTTTGAACGCATAGGTCCAACTTGTCATATTGAGGTTATCCAAAACTATATCCATGCTAAAGTGTTCATTACCATTGACAAATCTTTGAAAACTAGGTCTTTTTTAGTGGTATGAATTGGGTTACATTTAGATATGAAGATCTTCCCATTACTTGTTTACTTTGTGGTAGAGTTGGTCATTTCTACCACCGCTGCTCACAACCTCTTCCTCATGTTTCTGGACAATCTTATGAGCAATATTTTATTCAAAGATCCATGCATCTTTCGGGTCCCTGGCTTAGTGTAGAAATACCCATGCATCATAACTGGAATCGACCTTCTTTTCGTGATTTTGTTCATATTCCCACTCCCCCATCTCAGGCACAACCATCCCTAGTAGCATCTCAGCCCCATCAATCACCTATACAATCTCAACAGGGAAACTCTAATCCTAATTCTACTTTGGCAAGAATTACCTCCTCCATTTCTACTTCTGAACCATCTAATTCTCAACATTCCACTATGAAAGTCTCTTGAGAAACCTATCGGTTAGCTCAACATGCTTAGACTACCCTTTCCAACCTCCTATTTTCTTATACTTCTGGTGCTTCTTCTTCCAAAGGCAAACGCCCTAGGTTTGATCTTTTAGAAAATCTAGAGATAGAAGATACTCCTGACTTGCCCATCTATGAAAGACTTGAATCTTCAGATTGAAGTAATCAGACTCGCAAAATCCTTTCTATTGTACAATCTGATCTAGAAAATGATAATGACCTGCACATCCATAATAGAGAACCTTCTAGTCAAGAGGAGACTTCTGCAAGTGCTTTAGAACTGGTCAGTTTTATTTTTAAAATTCTACTTTACTTTTTTCTACATAGGGTGGTGATGGCTAGCCCCAAACAGCCACAACACCGCCAATGTTGATTATTAGTTAGAATTATTGAGAGGCAACACGCCCTAAGGCAGTTAAAGGTTTAGGAGTTTTTGTTAAAAAACATAACCCAAATTTTATTTTTATTTATGAAACCAAAATTCCTTTAGATAAAATGGAAAATTTAGCTAATCGATTTCATTATGCTAATTCCTATTTGATTCCTCCTGAAGGATGTGCATAAGGCTTAGCTGTTTTTTGAAAATCTAGTATCCCAATTTCCCCTTTTTGGTTCACTCAAGGTATGTTTTCCTTAAAGTTTCTTCTCCTCCTATTTTTGATGATTGGTTGGTAGGTCTCATTTATGGTCCATCAATTAAAGCCCATAGAAATAAATTTTGGTCCAACCTTAATCAATGGCTATAGTCTCTAAACCCATCTTTTTAATCCTAGGTGATTTTAATAAAGCAGATACAATCATGATTCAAGATCCTACATCCTCTAACAGTACCTATAAACTTACATCTAACCAGTATCATAATTTGGTTTTGGATAATAATCTTATTGAAATTAATATTTAAGGGGGAAAACTTAGTTGGTCCAACAAAAGATCCTTTGGACTTATTAATCAAACTCTAGATAGAGGCTTAGCTACCCCAGATTGGATATCAGATTTCCCTCATGCAACCCATAACTTATCTACAAGATGGGGTTCTGACCATCATCCTCTAATTTTAAACATTAATCCCCATAAAAATCAATATCCAAAACCTTTTAGGTTTTATGAGATGTGGTTGGTAGATGGTTCATGTAGTGAAGTTATTCAAAATGGATGGGATTTCCATATAAATGGTTATGCTACCTATAGACTTTCTCAGAGGATGGATCGAATTAAAGCTTATCTTATTCATTGAAGGAAATTAAAATTTATAGACCCTCAATATAAGTGAATTAGAACAATAGATTATTCTAGTTGATCAATCAACTCCCTGGGATTAAACTAAAATCATGTCTCTTTATAAAATTTATGATGATACCCAATCCCAAGTTGAGAGTTTTTTGGAGACAAAGATCTAGACAACTCTGACTTACTTTGGGAGATAGAAATACAAATTATTTTAATAAAAGTACTTTATATTGCCAGAGAGAGTGAAATTCAAGGAATTAAATATTGTCATGGCTCTTGGGTGACAGATCATAAAGACATAGCAGAAGCCTTTAATTCTTATTTCTTGGACGTATTTACACATCAACCTCAGGATGACTTGTCCTTTATTCCAGATATTTTTAACCCTATCATTTCTAAGGAGGATAATGTCTTTCTAACTACCATCCCTTCTGAAGAAGAAATTAAGTTAGCTCTATTTAGTATAGGTAGTCTTAAATCTCTAGGTCCATATGGGATGTTAGCCTTAGTATATACAGAATACTGGGATTTGATGGGCACTGAAATTATAGCTTTTGCCGAGGAATTTTTTTCAGAATAAGAAATTACTTAAACGCTTGAATCATACATTTATTTTCCATGTAAAAAAAAGTAAATTGTACTAAAGTCCAAGATTACCATCCAATCGGTCTTTATAATGTACTATATAAAATCATTTCAAAAGTTTTAGCTACCGGACTTCATACTATTTTGGACAAATGTATCTCCCCTAACCAATCATCCTTTATTCCAGGGTGTCAAATACATATAACACCATTATTACCCATGAAATATTCCATTTTTTAAAACATCACAAATGAGGTACAAGCTATGTGGCCATTAAGTTAGACATGACAAAAACTTATGATAGACTTGAATGGTCTTTTCTTCATCAATCCTAAAAGCATTAGAGTTTTCTTAAGACTTATGTCACATCATTCTATAATGTATTTCTTCTATCTTCTATTTTATTCTTATCAATGGTACTTCTAAGGGGAAAATATTACCTACTAAGGGTCTTAGACAAGGTGATCATTTATCCCCCATACTTGTTTATTCTAGTAATGGAATGTCTGACTCGAATGATTATTAAAGCTGAAAATAATAGTCAACTTAAAGGCATTCAAATAAATGCTATAGCCCCCTCAATTTCTAATTTTTTTCTTTGCAGATGATATCCTCTTATTTCTCCGAGGTTATTGGGATGAACTAAATACTCTCAGGAATATTCTTCATCAACTTCATAATTCTTCAGGATAGTTAATTAATTAGATAAATCATAAATTTATTTTAGCAAGAATATTCACCCTAAACACCAAAGAATGATACGAAGACAACTTTAGATAAAAGCCCTTCCTGAATACACCAAATATCTAGGCCTTCCTCTAATTTGGGGATGGAATATGCATTCCTAGTTATCTTTTATTTTGGATATCTCAAAGATAAACTTAATAAATGAAAAACTTTTGCTCTTAGTTAAGTTGGGAAAAGAATTCTTATTCAATATATACTCCAAGCTATTCCAACTCATACAATCTGTAGCACAACTACCCTAAAAAACTATTACTGCCATTGACCAAATTATCAAAGATTTTTGGTGGGCTAGATCAGGAACAAACCCCCATCCATATCATTGGTGTTCTTGGAATTCTCTCTCTCTTTCTAAATCATCAGGAGGCCTAGGATTTTGAAATATTAAATTGGTGAATCTAGTCTTGCTTAAAAAACTTGCCTGGAGATATCTTAATGAACAACATAAGTTGTGGGCCCGAATTTAAAAATCCAAATATCTTCCAATTCAGTCTTTCTTTCCTTATTCCATCCCTTCCGATAGTTCTTATTTTTTGAAATCTATTGCCCCAAAACTTCAAAGTCTACTTCAAGAAGTAGGTTGTTTAGTCCTGGAAATCTTCTTCAAAGAAAATTGATCAACTCCCTTGGATCCAACATAATGAGAATTTTCAAATGGTACCTCACCATATTTCTCTTACCACTTCTCATCTTACTTTTAATGATCTCATCATTAATGGTAATTGGTACCTCTAATCTTCGTATTCATTTTGATAATGACCAAATTGAACATATTTTACGAACATCTATTTTTCCAACTAATATATCTATTTTCTACATCTGGACCAAGCATTCAATAGGTAAATTTTTTACTTCAGATGCATATATTGATCTATTTCATACTTATCTCCCAAGAATTTTTGACCATTTAAAATCATGTATTAAGTGGATTTGGAATCTTCCATGCCCCCCTCGTTATCAATTATTCATTTGGAGGATTATTCAAGGTTTTATCCCTGTCAAAGTAAAAATTCTTACTACCAATCAAGATCAAAATTGTGTCGTTTGTCATAATCAACTGGAAACATTGCAACATCTTTTTCTAGAATGCTCTTCCACTCAGTCCATTTTATTTGCTTCGCCTTGGAATATTAATTTAAATACTATTTCTCATACCAACTGGGTGGATTGCATTCTTAAACTTTGTAATCTTTTTTCTATGAAATCTACTTTTTTAAAAGTTCTAAGTTGGTATGCTATTTCTCTACACTAAATCTGGTTTGCACGTAATGAAAAATCTTTTAAAGATATTACTATTTCAAATCTCTGGATTCTTTGCAAGATTAATACTATTTTCAATAGCATTTGAATATCAAGCACTTCGCGGGAGTTACCTTTGAAACTACCTTCACGTTTAAACCTTTTTGTATAGTTACACACTGATGGTATTATATTTACAGATGCAGGGAATATAACCTCTACTTTGTTTTGTTATGGTACTATCCTCCTCAACACTCAGCTAGAATGTATACAAATCTCAGGAGGACGAAAGTACTTAAAATCAACCGAGGCAAAACTTTTTGCTATATCAAGGAATCCACCAAGCTTTTCAACTAGGAAGAAGGAACATCTTGGTGTGCTCGGATTCTGAGCTAGCTATTCAAGCACTTCAAGGAAAAAATTCCCATCATTGGTCATTTTTGGATCTGCTCCAAAAAATACAAAACTTATTTCAATCCTTTCAGTCTATTACTTGTTTATATATCAGTAGGAAATATAACATCCCTGCTCATCAGATAGCGTATAGGATTAAACATACTCTACAGGATTACTTTTTATTAAATACTTATCCTCCTTATATATCTGATGTAAAGAACTTTGTAGTTTGTTCTCTCGTTTAATATATTACTTTTATCTTTCAAAAAAAAAAAACTAGTATAACACTATGACTTTGGCCTTGTTCAGTGCGTCTGATTTCTTAATGCTGATGTGGTTTCTTACGATTTTTAGTGTTAAAGAGGTGTGCGGTGCCTCTTAACTCTAAAGACTCATGATGGCTCAAGTACAAATGAATTCAATGCCTCTGATTTCTTAAGGCTGATGTGGTTTCGTACCACTTTCAGTACTAAAGAGGTGTGTGGTGCCTCTTAACTCTGAAGACTCATGATGGCTCAAGTACAAATGAATCAGTTAATTATCCTAATGTATTTTCCTCATATTGCCCCCTTAATGTTCAAATAACCTATATTATTCATATTGTACTATTATAATAATAGTTAATTAAATAATGTTATTAATTATAATATTATAGTGCTATTAATAATTACTTATATTAATTATTATAAATATTTATTTAGAATATTATTTACCAATTACAATATTACAATGAAACCAATAATTGTTCATATTAAATAAATTATTAATTAAAACAATAACTACTTAATTAATTATATTAAATAGTATAAAAAATTTTGAATAATAATAACAAATTATTAATATTATTATAAACTATTTATATATAATATATATGTATACATGTTATTTAGTTTTTCATAAATTTTTTATTTATATTGCATTTTTGTAAATTTTTTATATTTTTTATTTTTTATGAAATCATGTATATATATATATATTTGCTGAAAATAGTTGAAAAAAATACCTTTTTTCTCCATTTAACTAGTTATATTTTTTCTTTCAATAATTTATTAATGTTTTAAAAAAATTAATTCAGATGGATCAATTTCGAATATCCGACATCTTGATCGGATTCAAATTCAAATTGCTATTTTTATGAGATCTGATCAGATCTTTGGATCGAATTGGATTTGAATATACCTTGATTTGAATCCGATCTGATTTATTTGCACCCCTACTCACAGAGCACACCTCACACTGAACTCACAGCACATTTCAGTTGTGCATTGGGAGCATCTCCCCATAAATAAAATTTTACAATGACGGAGATATTCTAGATGCACAACTGAAACATGATGTGAGGTTGGTGTGGAGACACTTTGTAAGGAGCAGATCTGAACTCAAGTTGGGATAAATCTAATAGAATTGATAAAAGTTAGAGGGAGGGAGTTTTTGGTAATAACCCAAAAAATACCAATTTGATTACAAATTTAACATACCGGTTGATTGGTTTCAATTTTTTTCCCAGCAAACCCACCATGTATGGAAAAGGAGCTGCCCTTACTCAGAAAAAAAAAAAACAAAAAGAAAAAAAAAAACACAAAAAGAAAACCTGGATTGCTTTTACTGTTGATGTGGTAATAGTTTAAAGAAGGCAATTGTTTTTTGACACGTGTTTGTTTGAAACTAGTCAGCTCGAAAATTCCATCATCCAATCTAAAATATTTATATTAAAGGAATGTGATCAGACTAAAGAACTTTTCCTTAATACATTTGGCAACCTAATGTTTCAAGAAAGAACATCTCATAAGTGGGTTCTCCCATTCTAAAAAAAAAGTAGGGACAGATACATTTTCAAATACAATGAGTTTAATTTGAAAGAGACCATAAACCCATATCTTCTTCTAATTGAATTTTATTCATTTTGGTTTTTTTCTATTATCATTTTCTTCTCTAATATTTAAACCATTCCATTTCTTATCTAATCTCTATTTTCTATGATATTTACATCTTTCTCCAACTCATACAACTATCATTTAATCTAAGCAACTTAGACAGGAGGTTCTAGCCAAGAAGATACATGTGACTAAGGTTAGTCTTTATAAATCTTATTGAATTTTACATTCTCAAACCATCCACACCAGCATCACTAGAACATAACTAATAAGAAGCAATGCACAAGTGAAAGGAGAAGAGGAAAAGGTGACATGGTCCCCAACTGTCGCCGAAGATAGAAGAGAACCAACCTCGCTTGGATCTGCTTCTGACGATATCATGAGAGGAGGTAACAAATGATTTTGCTATGATGTGTGGGAGAGACGAGTTCAAATCAGCCCCCCACAATGTCCTACAGCACATCCCTGTCGTGTATTGGGAACATCTCCCGATGATAATATCATAAATGATAATGCCATCATCTGGAGATGTTCCCAATACACGACGGGGATGTGCTGTGGGACGTTGAAGGGGGCTGAAATCGAAAGAGATTTTTTCATGATGTGGCCCTTTGAGATAGGCTTCTAAATATTTTTCTTCCCCAAAAATGTTCATCTTTTGTATTTCTTTTTTCTTCTCAAAACTGCATTAGTTGGGAAATCTTCAATTAAATTGGTTTGTAAGCAGTTAGCATTAGCGAATTTATCCTCTTTTAACTCTTCACCATGCAACTTTGTTGGGCCACTCAGACTTAGTTTGTCTCTCCCGTGGGGTCTTTGCAATAATTGATACGAAGAGCATAAAGAGAAAGGAATAAATGCAAAGTTAAAGACCAGCAAGCTCATGTAAAGGAATATTCATTCATTTTCTTTTGTTTTTCTCAGAAAATTTCAGATTTACTGTTCCCTTGTACTGAAAGTGGTACTACTATTTCATGTTTGCTTTCATTGTCTGCCATTCTCTCTCTCTCTTTCAAACTCAACTTGTGATATTCATCTTTATTCTTCTTAATATAAAAGGTTTTTATTAAAAATATAAAAAAAAATGAGATCCCCCTTCTTCTTTTTCCTACTCCTTGCTCCTCATCTCCCACTTCTTTAGGAGACTTATGCCTCCTTGTGTTCAGGAGACCTGCGCCTCTTATATTCTAAACTACACCTCACACCTCTAGGTAGTGGAATGTCTTGCATTATGCCTTAAAACATTGATGGGGAATATCAATTGGGTCTTAAAATGTGTCTTAAGCAATTTATTATGACAATGATGACATTAATTACCACCTATTTGTTAATTAGAGAAGTAGGCAGCGTTTATCCCTGTTACATAGTTGGACTTGGGCAGTACCATATATGAAACCTTGTAATTGCACCCTGCCTACAAATGTGAAAGAAAAGGAAGAAAGTTCTTCTGTAGATGTTGACCTCAACTGTTGAACCTTCAATATAAATATTGGTTGCTCTCAATTTCAACTATTGATTACTATTGTGATTTGATACTAGGAAGATAGATTATACTTCAATTGCAAGTTTGACCCCCTATGATTGAATTATGATGTGTAAAATTTCATGTACAAGGCTTGCCAACTTCCCTTGCAAAACAAGACAAGTACTCAAAATTCCTTTAGAAAGAAAGGAAGATAAATATTTGGGAGCTCCAATTATCAAAGGAAGAGTAACAAAGAAAACATTTAAGAAGATAGAGGAAAACGTTGAGAGAAAACTTAAGGGTGGAAGAGAAGTATTCTCTCCTTAGCAGGAAGAGTCACTCTAATCAAGGCATCAATCAACATGATGTCGCAATACATTATGAGAACATTCAAGCTTCCATGCTCTACTATTGAGGAAGTGGATAAAAAACAAAGGTATTTTTATAGAGGAAAAATGACAAAAATAATCAATAAACATAGTGAAATGGGAAACAAATTGTAAATCCAAAAGGGAAGGTAGATGGGGATTGAAAAATCTCAAGTGGGTTAATGAAGTGAGATTAGTGAAACCAGGGTGGAAAATTTTGACCCAAATAACATGTGGGTCCAATGGTCGAATAAATACCTCGCAGCTAAGAACTTATGGGAAGCTAAAACCCAAAATAACATTTTTTGGGCATGGAGGGGCATCCTTGTAAACAGAAACATTCTGAAAAGAGGAGTTGGTTGGACTGTAAGAAAAGGTAGAAATATTCATTTCTGGAACGACATTTGGGTAGGTGATTCCTCCTTACAATCAAGTCTAGACAATGATCAGATTGAGGATGAGTTAATGGTAAGCGAGTTTATAACAAACACGAGAGAGTGGAACAAAGACACGATTCTTTAAAAAGTTTTTCCATTTTATGGGATAGAATAAGGTCTATTCTTTTTCCAAAAATAGAGAAAAGTGGTATTATGATCTGGAGACCAGATAGTGAAGGTCAGTTCTCCATTAAATCAGCATACAAAATGATCGAACAATGATGTCGTAGGTTTAACATTGAGAAAGGTGTGGGATCTTAGGTGTCCTCTAAAGGTCTAGTTTTTCGTGTATATGGTATTTAAAGGCAAGATTCTCTCTAAAGCTAGACTAAAAAGTTGGGTTATGGGAGAGGATTCATGCTCCCCACATTGTGGGGAAGAGGAGGATCTTAATCATATGTTTTTACACTACACAGAGTTAAGACAAATATGGGAAGGAGAAAACATCATTGACATCACACCTAGATTAGGTGACTCTATTAAGGACTGGTGGGATAAAGTGATGAAATCAAAAACTAAAAACATATGGAATCCTAAAATTGGTAGCATAACACTATGGCACATATAGAAGAAGCGAAATACCAAACTCTTTCAAAATAAAAACACTCCTAATTTGCTCCTCCTTCGGAGGATCGAGTCATATGTGGATATGGACCTAAAAAACCTCACCCCACCTCACAAGGTGAATCTGTTCAAAGTCAACTTTGATGCAGCCAAAAGGTTAAATGGCAAGTGTGTGATTGGGGTCATTATGAGGGATGAGGTAGGAAGGATAATAAGTTGTAGAGATGTTGGGGTTTGTTCTTCCAATGAAGTGGAAGCATGGGCTGCTCTTGAGGCCCATGTGGTAGTTGATAGGTTTCCTCAATGTAAGAGCATCACAAAAGAGATTCATGTTTCATCATCAACTGTCTTCGAGGTCAAATGTTTCCCCCATACGACTTGGTTTGGATCCGGTGTAAAATGTGATCATCGTAAAAGTACATTGATGATGTTTTACACTGAACCGTATAATAGGTGATCGTTACATCTTGAAAATGGTGATAAAAAAGTGTAAAGTTTTACATCGACAAAATTGATGTAGTATTTACATCGATTATTGATGTAAAACTTTATGCTTGATGGGGTTTTATATCGATTCATGGTGTAAAACTCCACTCCATATATCTAAATGCACGCAAAACTGAACCGGAGTAGAGTTTTATGTTGATCATAATTACATGCTCCTTCCAAACACCTACAAAGCTGAACCGATGTAAATTTTACATCGGTTATTGATTTACATTACTTCCAAATGCAGCCTACAACATCTCCAATCTTATTGGAGAATGTTAGGAAGTTTGGAAATGGCATAACCTTAATCTTTCTTATAAGCACGTCGTGTGGGAGGGGAACTTTGTTGCGGATCGAGTTGCATTCCTTGGTCACAGTGTATCCTTATCCAGTTCGTGTATCTCGGATATGAAGCTTCCTTATTTGTTATTTTGGCTCAGTTTGGAAGGAGTACAAATACAAATATGTAGATTGCACTCTACATATTTGTCTTTGTACTCCTTCCAAACTGAGCTTTTGATGCATGGGGTCATTACACCATGCGTCATGGTTCCTTTTGATTTTTCCTGTTAATTCTCCATGTACCATTAAAAAAAAAACAAGATGAGTCTTGGATTTTAGAAGCCCTTTGGTTGTGAATGGATCATAAACTATCATTTTTTTTTCAAATTTTAATATGTGAGATTATTTGAAATCACAACTTTATCATGAAATCCCATGTATAATTGTTGCATCAATGTTTTTTTTAAGGATTATCTTATGCAATTAAATAGCTCTTTGTGACAAACAATATAATGCTCATTAAGTGCATAAACACTACATAGAATGTTCATGGAGCTCCATGTATTTTGTCAAAGAAAAAAAATAAGTGAGAACAATTAAGTGTGTTTACCTTGTGTGATGTATTTGTTTAATGTATTCATGTGCTTACATTGTCTGATGTGCGATCAAGACATGGTGTGAGGTTGGTGTGAGGAGCAGATCCGATCTCACTGGAGATGTTTCCGGTGTATGGTCAGGCCCCCTAGGGAATGGGATTCTCATTCAAGTTTGTCAAGAAGTATGAAACTCATGACAAAATCCCCCAAACCTGGATATTATTAAAATAATAAAATATTGTTATATACTAATAATTAAAGTACTAATAAATATTAATAAATTAATAGTATTATAATAAAATATTTAATAGTTGCTAGATAAAAACGTGCTAAATAAAAACTTTTATTAATATAGTTATTAGGTTTATTATTATTATTATTATTATTATTGTTGTTGTTGTTGTTGTTGTTGTTGTTGTTGTTGTTGTGTATCATATGTTATGGGTTTCTAGACAAACTTGAACCATTTTCAAAAATGAGTCAACACAAACCCGTTTAGCTTGTCTTCTTCGTCAGAGTGATAAAATGGGTTCTACATTTTAAATTTTCATTAATTTTTATTTTATTTCATTTGTAATGGGTCCTCACCCATGGATAATTTTAAACAAAACTCAAAACATGACACCAAGTAGGGATCGAGGCACTTGTTTGGCAAGTGTAAGGTCCATTGCTCAACCCATATTGAATAACTCAAATTATTCTCACCACGTATCCAACCTTTGGCAGGTGTAGGGAGATCCATTAAACATTCAATAGGTTTGAAGTAAACATTGTCAATAGGGAAAGGAATCACGAGGCTAAGGGTGTCAATGGAGCGGTTTTGGGTTGGACCTCGACCAAATCAAAATCAAATTGGACCAATAAGACATTGAATTGGGCCAATCTAGATTTAATGGACCAAAGTATTATAGATTGGATCCGGTCCATCCTTAATGGATTTATATTGGATTGGGTCCGATTGAATCAACATCCAGTCTATTGATAAAAGATAAGTATACATGTGTCAATGGACCAGGTTTGGATTGGAACAAATTTAAATTAAAACCAACTTGAATAGATTGGACAATCCAAACATTGAATTGGACCAGTCAAAATAGTCCAAAATACTCATGGGATTGGATTGGATTTGCTCCATTTATATTTGACTCATATTGGATCAATTGGATTGGACCAAATTGACACCCCTAGGGTAGAGCAATCTAGTTATTTGATAGGTGTCTTCTTCTAGTTGTATATTAAAAAAAATACCTTCTAAGTAAGCGAAGATGGTTTGATAGGGTTTAAGACATGGTGAAATATTAGGTCATGGTTTCAGGGTTTTAAGTAGGTCAGAGTTGGATCTGATCTAAAACACATCCAAATCTGATATAATTATTGACATGGTACATCTAAATCATATCAGAAATTCAATTTCTCAAATTCTTATTGGATTAAGATTTTATGTGAATCCACATTAATTAGTTTTTAACTTATACATTAGGCCATTACCCTATGTTGTTTCCATTATTTTGGGTCTTTGAGAAGAGGATTGAATATGTGAGAACTTTTGGCACATTTAGCACAAAATTGGCCACTTTTAGACTTAAACCTACGTTTTCATGCTTGACTGGTGGAAATTTTACCATTGCACTAAGTCATTGTAGATCTCTTGTTTCTTATGAGGAAGTCGTCCGAGTGGCTTTTTTTTCACATCGAAGTGGCTATTTTTTTTCACGTCGGAATGTTCGCATACTTACCAACTTTGAAATGTCACCGGTGTGGCTATTTCCATTGTAAACGAGGTGAAACGTTTTAACACTTTGGTTATATTAGGTCTAGTTTTGAAAGGTAATTCTGATTGTCCCCAGTATCTTATCCTCATTTGTTATAGATAAAACTAAGGGAAATTAGAGTGCACATTACAGGAAAATTTCCATATACCAACGGACGGATTTACCGACGGACAGTTTCTATTTTGGACTCCATATCTCCTTATTACTCTCCATTTTACACTCACTTTCTTTCCACTCTATTGGAACCCTGTCCTCCATCCACCTCTCTCTACACCCTTCTCCATTCTCCCTCCGATTTTTGTTCGTTCTCATTCTCTTTCACACTTCCTCCACTAAAGCCCTATCCTTCCTCTGCCTTCTCCCTAGGACAATCACCACAGCAGGTCACGCCATCACCATGCCCTAACATTTTGATTTGAAGACATGTATGATGCTTGATGATGTTCTCCAATCTCCTTGCAGCGTCATGACTATGTTTCTACACAGTGAATTCTGGTTGTCTACTTGGTATCTTTGCGTCGTTTTTCTTTCATTTGGCTAGAACCCAACATGTCAAGCAGAGTTCACGTCATCTTTATAATTGAGAATTGAGATCGTGTAGTCCATCAGATCATTCTACGTTGGTGGTGGGTCGGATTCAGTTTTTCAATGGCTGGTTTAACCAGTCAAGAAATGAAATTATCGATTCCACTGCTATTACTGGTTATGTTGCCAAACTGTCGTGTGAATCCATATTTATTATGTAATTGCAAAAGTTGTTAGCAACTCTAATGCTCTTTTCTTGTGAGCTTCAACTATTTGATTTTATTCCACAATCAAAATCTGCTTTAATCAGTTGGGGTGCCCTGGAATTTTGCAGTGGTTTGCGGAATATCTACCTGTGTGCGTGTTCACGCCGTCCTTATAAGCGGATTTCCGCATTATGACACTCGTTTCTTTGTTTTCTTTAGCATGCTCAAGACCCTCGAGCGCTACCAAAAATGCAGTTACGGTGCATTGGAAACCAGCCAACCTGCCAAGGAGACATAGGTAGCTTCGAATGTCTCATTCCTAACCAGAATTTTGTTGAGATGGTATTTACTCAATGGGACAAAAGTCTTGGATATAATTTTTAGTTTAAATTGATTGCTTCCTTCAGTTTTTCACTGCTGGATTCTGATCGCCAAGTTGTCATAGTTCATGTTAATATCTTCTATCTATTTACTTGTCCTATATGGCTGAGACCTGGTTTTGATATCCGGATTTCTGACATGGTTTTATTGTTACAATTACCTCATGCAGAGCAGCTACCAGGAATACTTAAAACTCAAAGCAAGAGTTGAGGTCTTACAGCGTTCTCAGAGGCAAGTTTCTTATCATGCAATCCAACTTTCTTTCTTTGATCTCATAGCTATCCTATTTTTGTGAATTTATATTACTGTTTGTTTAACTCAGGGAAGTGATTAACCTGATTCTTCTTTAATCATGTTATTGTAGAAACCTTCTTGGGGAAGACTTGGGTCCACTAACTACAAAAGAGCTTGAGCAGCTTGAAATGTCCTTGAAACAAATTAGTTAGATCAACAAAGGTAATTTAAAAACCTAATCTTTGGTTTGATAGTGTTGACTAGATAATTTCTTTTAAGCCATGCTTTTTTCCCAGGTAGAGTTGGGACTGTGCACTATTTCTGTTACAATGAAAACTTCTGAATACATTGAGAACTGATAGCCAGGAGTAAAGCCTTCCCGTAATTCTTCCCAAAACTACTTAATCATTGCCACTGTCGTTCTCAAAAAGCTGAGCATTCTTCTCCCCCCACAAGCACCAAAAAAACAATCATAGGAAGCAGCCCCTTTAACTCAAGCTGCCTATCTTTCAGGTTATCAAAAACGATCATGTGGATTAAGGAAAGCAGCCCTCCCAGCTGAAAGTATCAAGAACTTTGCTTCACACCTTGGTTGTGAATGGACAGTTCATAAGTTGTTTGCAGTCTCCCACTCCACACCATTTTGTTTCTGACAATGATGTGGAAGTACTTGTGCATTGATTTATTCATATCATATCCTAAGTTTTAGATAAGAAGGGTATGGTAATGAATTTTTTTTTTCTTTTCCTACTCTTTGATAGATATTTATGTTTGTCAGTATAAGGGTGAGAATCAATGCTATACAGGAGTCTGTTTCTTACTGGCTTTCTTGAGAACCATTTCTTATCTTTCAATATAGCAATGGGAGTCCTAAATCTTTAATCCATGCAACTCTGAACTTTGTGGCTGTTGCAAAAACTGTGTCAAGTCATTACAAAGTAGAGGCTGAAAATAAAATTTTCTCACATTTTTAGAACTAACAACACTGCTTTTTATAAGGAGAATGGAGGTTTAAAACTTGAGACCCTTATGTATTTTGTTAGGTGGTCTGCAATTTGCATTCCTATTTTATTTATGTAGGCTCCAATTATCAAAATATCGATATGATATGCCCTACATTGGGACTATCATTTCTGCATCATTGACCATGGAGACAATGGTACACAAGGTTTTTGAAGTTTAAAAGTTTGGGATGATAGAAGACATACCTCTAATGCTAAAAAAATAAAAATAAATAAAAAAGGTAGAATATTGGTCATCTCAATGCATACTGATGCCCACGTCTTGCTATTGAGCATATTGATATTTTGATTCTTGGTAGACTCTAATCCATTGTTGAAAAGACTGATATCTGGTCATATTTTCTGTAGAAGAAATACTCCAGTTATATTTATTTGTTGTTCAATTTCATTGAAATTGTATGGAAAATGTGAATCTATTTGTTGTGTGTCTTGTAATTAGATTGAACCTGATGTTTGAAGGAGAAATAAATCAAAATGTGCAAGTTACAGTCCCTTATGTCAACCATTTCTAGGGAGAACGGGAAGATATGTCATACTGTATGCCCAACTAGTAAATAGGTCTAGGTGAAGCACTCAAGCTGGGCCTAACTGATATCACTCATACAGCTTCAAAACCACAGTTGTAATAGGGTTTTCCTTTTATTCAATAAGTTGACCTATTATCATCATATTGGCCCTTTGTTGGAGCCATTATTGTAAAATAATATATGTGGATCGATTTGAGTAATACAACTTATATACATTTGCCCGAGGGTCCTTTCTTATGCTAAGAAGGTAATTAATCCCTTTTTAAATGCTTTGCAAACCCAATTAATGCTTGATCAGCTATTTGATCTTCAAAGAAAGGTGGTTAAGTGGTCTTACTTATCTTGGGATTTAATGTTGTTATATTTCCATCTTTCTGTCTTCTAAGTTTGTCTAATGTTGTGCTAATGCAGGAACAAATGCTCCAAGAAGCAAACAGAACCTTAAAAAGGAAGGTATATCACCACCTTAGCATTTCAAATGTGAGCAACTTACAAAATGCTTGAGAATTTGGGTGTAGGTGCAGGTCCGAATATACTTGCCTATCTGTCTGGTAACTAGGTTTTTTTAATTTTTTTTAATTCTTCCACATAGCAATGTTTTAGGGCCCAATTAGGGTAAGCACATTACTCTGCATTTCTAATGCCAAGTTCCAAGTGTCTGGGTAACTATATCCACTAATATCTTGCTTTTTGGGGGCTTAAGTCATGCACTCTTACTACTATTTGTTGAAGGTTCAATTTTAGTTCCTTCAAACAACTGTTCAGGTACCAGTTTCAGGTTGACTTTAAGAGTTTAACTGGGCTCCATAAAGCCAAGTAGTTGAATTTTCAAAACTCGTAGATATACTTTATACTGCCTTAACAGAATTCAAGCAGATCACTGAAAATGGTCTCTGATATAATTTTTGTATTGGCAACTGGAAGAAACTAGTTGTGAAAATCCCCTTCGGCTGACATGGGAAGCTGGTGGGCAAAGCATTTCATATAGCCGCTAGGCTGCTCAATCAGAGGGGTTCTTCCAACCATTGGAATGCAATTCAACATTGCAAATTGGGTAAGCTCATCAGAAGTAAAATCCTTAAGGTTTTTTTTTTCAAGGTTGGCTTTCTGAATTCATCTAATTTTCTATTTAATTTTCATTTTGCCTATAGGTACAACTGTGGGACCAGATCAAATAACTGTTGCAACCCCAACCCAGAATGTGAATGGCTTCATTCCTGGATGGATGCTTTGAGTTCTGAATAATAAGTTAAAGCCATAAGCATGCTTCCTACTAGTTATATATGTCATATTGGAACAAATAAGTTAGCGGAGGTTTATCCAGTTTTTGCTTTGGATAATGCTATTTAGGCCTCTTGTGGCTTAATTGGACAATATTTACATGTATTTATCTCTTACAAAGTTGGTCATGTGTTTTACTATCTCAATGAATGTTACAAGAACAAAGTTTATTGGTTTGAATGGAATTTCAGGTTATGGTCTTTTGTTCACCCTTTGGATTTGGTCTAGTTTTTTAATGTATAGGTGTGATGCATGTGTTAGACAATTTAGATGAACGGGGAGGAAGGGAATTAATTGTAACAAGTAACAAATTTAAGGTTATGATGAAAAAATCACTACCTATACCAGCAGACCTATCTGTTGGTATATATTGGCACTATACCGACGGACAAAATCGTTGCTAAACCAAAGACTAATACCGATGGTTGCTAGTCCTTATTGTGACGAAAGGAACCGTCAGTATAGAAACATATACCCTACCATGACTTTTCTATATATACTGATGGATGTCTTCATCGACGGTTGTAGATTCATTGGTATAGCCATTAAAACCTACAGCGACGGATCTAATCCGTCGGTATGCCCCTATATTGACTATAACAAACTAGACGATTGGAATGACCGCCAGAGTAGCCCATATTGGGTTATACCGACGGATTTTCTAACTATAGTGACGGATGTAATTCATTGGTATATGTCATATTTCCTGTAGTGGCAATCTTCCCTATCCGCCTGCAGGAGGTCTCACCCCAAGTTTTCAGCTTCCAACTAAATATTATTTCTTCCTTACAGGTTTCTAGGTAAGTTTGTCTCTAACCTATCATGTGAACTTTATCTACAGGGCAGCTCGTCCCCATGCTATTTTAATTTAGGAAGGGTCCTTTTCTCATTGTTGGGTAATAGTTCTCTCTACAAGAGAAGAAGTCAACAGTCCAAAGTAGCTGGAAAATGGCATATCAGAAAGGAAAAGGAAAGGTATGGGAAGATTAGGACAAGGCTGTGAACATACACCTGGCGCAAATGCTTACAAAGAAAGCTGTGGTGAAAGGAGTGCACATGAAGCTACCGATGGAAAAGTGCCCTGAGGCAGAGGACGTACTAAAGCACCTAGTAAAGGGTAGAATATTTCCTCACATACAAGTCACCAAGGAATCTTTCAAGAAACATGTGAAGGCCATTTGGAGCATTCGCCATGAGGTAAACGTTAATGGGTATTGAATGGAGGACCATGGTTTTTTAAAGCTAGTTGGATTTTAGTGGCTCCCTGGACTAACTCGAAAGATGAAACAATTGAAAAACAATTGGAAAACAAGAACTTGGAAAAGTTATATAACGAAATCGGGTTTCAGATTTGTGGATCTAGAGCTAGGGCTAAACAAAACTGGGCCGACCATGTAAGACCATTTACGATCCAGATATGAAAGCAATTTTGTCTATCAGTGATGGGTTTTTGAAGTGCTTAGCTGATGATGGAAACAAGTCGATGGTACCTCTCGGCATGCTACTAGGGAGGGGCTCTGAGCAAGAAGCAAGCGGCTTAATGAGAACCACAAATATTAGAGGAAAGGTGAATACCAGGCCAAACATGACTGTAATCATCGGCCATAGCCAAGGAACTATGACCATATTACCGAAAGGCGATAGTGGAGAAATGGACGAGAACTGGATTGAAGTTGTTGGAGACTTGCTACCTGTTCCACCTCCAAGCCAATCTCTCCTCCGGAATAATATCTCTGCTCTAACCCATTAAGTATGCCAAAAATCACTAAAACCCCAGTCATTTTATTTCTCATTTTATAGCTCTCTTCACTTTCGTCGTTGGATGTTAATAGTGCCAGCCATTAAATTTTTCATCTAGAATAGTCAAGGGTGTTGTAACCCTCAAAAAGTTAGATTCCTCTCTAAGAGCATTAGAAGAACCATCCCCAATGCAAAACTCAGCCTTGGATCCAACTTGGGGCCTATGTTTGGTCTATGGCAACCCAACAAAGAGTCACTGCACATCGTTTTGGGAAAATCTAAGCTCTATACTGGAGGATTGTGATAAATGGCTCCTCAAAGGTGACTTAAAAGACATAATTAAGGAATCAAATTACAGGGGTTGCTCTTGGAATGGTAGAAAACCATCAAAAGCCCTAATCCAATTGATTAAGAACCATGGACTTCAAGAAATAATGACTGTCAGTACCCATTTTACTTGGTCCAATCATAAAAGCAGAAGCAAGCTGATGAAAGAGAAGCTAGACATGGGATTGGCATCACAATGGTGGCATGAGACATTTCCAGAGGCAAGAATTTTGTCCTATCCTACCATTTTCTCAGATCATGCCGTATTGCCCTTAAAGACAAGTCCAACCTTAATGTTTGATCCAAAATAGTTCCATTTTCTACCAATGTGGGCTGATGATGAGGAATGTAATAAACTGATAAAAGAGCTATGGGAGACAGAGACAAGAAACCAAAATCTTCCTTCTAAACTTAAACCGTGCAAATGGGCTCTTAAGGAATGGAATAAAACAAGATTTGGGAATATAAATGAGAAGCTAAAACTGATAGAAAGACAAATTTTGGCAATCCAAGAAGGAGATAGTCATGCCAGTAGTGGGGAGCCGTCTAGGCTAAGAAGGGAATATGATAAATGGCTGATAAGAGGGGAATAGTTGTGGAAATTGAACTCTAGGGAGATGTGGTTAAAAGAGGGGGACCGGAATACCAGATATTTCCATCAGATGGTCAATTTTAATCAAAAAAGAAAGAGCTTGTAGTTTCTAAAAAAAGAAAGCGGGGAAGTCATGAAACTAGAGGAGGTAGCAGAAATGTTTAAGCCCAGAGCCAAAGAAATTGGGGATTGTCATCATGGACATGACATAAATGTGTCGGGCCTTTTTCATAAAAAAGTGCCAGCTAAAGAATGGAAACTCTACTCTCCCCTCCCACAGAAGAAGAAATCCATGAAGTAATTAAATCCATGATATCACATTCGGCACCCGACCCAGATGAGTTCACCCCTTTCTTCTTTCAAAGATACTGGTCTTCATTAAAAGTTGATGTGGTAAGCCTAGTACAAAATTTCTTTAGGACTGGTGAATTTTTTCTTGAAATAAATTCCACCAATTTGGTCTATATCCCAAAAGTAAATAATTCGGAAAATCCCTCTCACTTTAGACCAATCAGTGTGTGCAATGTTATCTACAAGATAGTAGTTAAGTGTATGGTTCTGAAGATGCGAAGATACATTAATTAGATCATCTCTCCCAACCAAGCAGCCTTCATCAATGGTAGACAAGGTACTAACAACATGATACTTGCCAAAGAGATCATCAGCAAAATGAAGAAACAAAAGAAAGGATTAGGTTGGCTATTCATCAAAGTTGACATGTCAAATGCATATGATAGAATGAGAAGGGATTTCATTCTGAAAGTTTTAGAGGAAATGGGATTTCCAGAAAAGTAGTGTAAATTAATAGAATCCTACATTAGTACATCCAAATTTGCTATAAAAATCAATGGGACCCACAAGGAATTCTTAGCTTAAGGAATGGTTTAAGACAGGTCCCCATATTTGTTCATCATTGGAATGCAGGTCTTATCGAGCTTAATTGAAAAGGATAAACAGGAGCATAACTTGAAGGGTTTCAAACTGGGGAGAAACAGTTCACCAATAACTCACCTACTGTTTGCAGATGATTGTATACTCCTTTGTAAAGCTGATCCGACATTGGTAAGAAAAATAAATGGGGTGTTGCATGAATTTGAACAAATGTCAGGACAGAGGGTAAATTTGAAGAAGTTGGGGGTGCATTTCAGTAAAAATGTGCACAGAAGAAAAAGAAAACTCTTGGCAAGTTTACTTGGAGTCAAATGCATGGGCTTGAATGACAAATATCTGGGAGCTCATATCCACTTTGGCAGAGAAATAGAGAATGAGAGTAAATAATTAATAAAAAAATGAGCTCTAGATTATCCTTGTGGAAGGCTAAACTACTATCCCAAGCAGGAAGAACCACAATGGTCAAAGTCGTCATGCAATCAGTGCCCACATACATTATGAGGGTCTCTATATTTAAGAAAAAAATAATAGACCAATTAGAGAAGATCCAAAGAGACTTTTGGCGGGCGGGAAGTTCAAAACAAAATACAATGCACACAATAGCATGTGAAAAGATATGCAAGCCGAAAAATGGAAGGGGGGTAGGTTTAAGGAAAATGAGAGAATTCTACAAGGCTTTATTTGCCAAACAACTGTGGAGATTACTTTGAGATGACTCAAGCTTATGGGTTAAAGTCATTAAATAAAGATACTTGAGGAACAAATCTCCATTCTCACTCTCAAAAAATCAGTTGATTATGCATGGTGGAAGAAAATAGTGGACATGATGGAACTTATGAAGAACAAATTTATTTGGCAGATCAAAGATGGATCTAATATACATATTCTAGATCTTTGGATCCCATCTTTCCATAATGGGGTTCCGAAACTGCAAAAATAAAATTCCAATTTAGCCCAAGAAATGACAGTTAAAGACTATTTGGATATGGCTGGCAACTAGGACTTACATAAACTGAGATCTCTATTTTCAACTGATTGTATTGAACACATTGTGCAAACACATGTGTTCTCCTACATAAGCAAAGATACCTTGCAATGGAAGGGTCCCGAGAAAACAGCATACACTGTCAAGTAAGGATATAACTTTCTTAATGGAGATGCTCCCTCTACTTCAGGACTTTCGTCCAACTAGAATTCAATATGGAAAGCCCTCACTCCATTAAGATTCCAGTCTTTTATGTGGAAAGCATGATGGCATGGGATTCTAACGAGAGACAAACTCATATTCCTAATAGAGACTGAAAGAAAACGTCCATTATGCAATGTGGAGACTGAGTCATGGAGACACCTATTTTTCATGTGTCATTATGCAAGAGCAGTTTGGCTCTAAGCTCAGATTGGAATATCTCTGGAGGAATTCTACCAAAATGATATCCACATCTCCATAGTGAACTAGGTGACTCAAAAGTTATTTCGTTTGTCTAAGGAGAAAAAGATGAGATTCACATCCCAATTCTTAATAATATTTTGCCTCATCTGGGATATTAGAAACGTAAAGATAAATGGTGCTCAGGTGCCGATACTCAGGGAAAATAAACTTTTCATGAACATCACAAAAAACCCATAAAAATAACATGGATATCTTGGTTAATAGGAACCAAAATCCCATTAACCAACTTTCTCCCCTCTCAAAATCCAAAAAATAAATGAGCCCATACTGTAAACTAATGTTTTAAAAACTGACCCGAAATCGAAAACATTCTAGCCACCGGTTTTCGGGTTGACGGTTCAACTGTTTGACTTGAACGAATGGCTTGTTCTGACAAAAAAAAAAAAAAAAAAGAAAAATAATTAAAATAAAAAGCGGCCAAGAATGGGTTAAACGGGTCATTGACCAATTCAATAGTTTTTTGCTAAGAATCGGGTTTGGGGTAAAACAGTACTGATTGCCTGGATGGTTTCTGATCCAAACGGTCTAACCATCTAGGTCAACAACGGTTTGAAAACATTATTGTAAACCATTTATATGAAATAGTAAATTTAGAGTTGGGATCTCCTGTCAACAAAACATGTCCCAACAACCTACTAACATGATTTGGCATCGCATATCTCACCTTAAGACTGGGGCCCACTATAAAAGTGGGACATGTGTAGTGTCAGATGACGTTGGGAGGGGGTTGGAACATATGCTATTTGCAGGCGATCTAGACTACTAAATTTATATTAGGGACTCTATGGGTTTTGAAAAGTCGGAATCCATAATTCCATATACGTATAATAAAAATGATAGTTTCACGTTTTTTATTTCATCCATAATCTCTCTCTCTCTCTCTCTCTATTTCCATAATCTCTCTCTCTCTCTCTCTATTTCCCCCCTTAAGCCCAATATTCAGGATTGTCAAAGGGTTAGGCTTGGTTTGGGATAGCATGTACCGGTCCCATCTCAATAAACTTTATTTACTTATTCAATTATTTATTTTTAAATTAAATAAATTATTATCTATAAAATTTTATATATTTAATTACTAAATTATTTGTTTAGTTAGAAATATTTTATTAGCAATTTATTATTAACCCAATTTTTAGATCTATCAATGGGTTGGTCTGGTTTAGGATAGCATGTAGCAGTCCTAATCCAATAAACTTTTATTTATTCATATATTTATTTTATTAAATTAATTGAAGTATTACCTATAAAATTTATTTATTTAACTTACTAAATTATTTATTTGTTTAGAAATAATTTACTAACAAATTATTACTCCATCCCCATCCCCGTTGGCAAGGACAAGGTTATCCCCATCCCTATCCTTACAAGAATTCCCACTCCTTATGCTTTTTCTATGATGTTAATCATTTTATTTTTTACTAAAAAGATCAAAATATATCCAAACATATTCATATATATATATATATATATATATATATATAACACATATATATAAACAAGGATCTCCAAGGGGCAAGAGGTCCTAGGAAAAGTTGACATCCATAATAATCGTTGGAATACCATTAATTTCTTAGATAAACAACATGTTTTATTTCCTCGTTGTATATATTGTTATTCTTATTTATTCTTAATCGATCCCATTTGTACCTTTCTAGCTATAAAGGGAAAGCTCTACGAGAAAATAAAAAGTAAAAGACAAATAATACTTACTCAACTAACAAAAGTGACTATCCATATTATTGATAATTATTAATTAGAATAATGGGCTTTTTATAAAAAATAATAAAATATGATAAAATGGCAAAATCATATATGTTTACATAAAAATTTAAAAAAGAGTGATAGCAACAAAAAGTTAACTTTTTTGGACCAAAATGTCCTTTCTTAAATTCCCTCTTGAAATTTGAAAGCAACCACTCATCATCACTGTTCATTGTCTCCTTCGTTTGAATTTTAATATTCATCGTCCTCTCCCAGAACATCACCAACAATGGCAGAACATCACCAACAATGGTAGAAAACAAAAAGGCTCTTTAATGTGAAATGCCCCTTTATATGTAAGCGTTAATGTTCTATGACATCGGTGAGAATTCGCAGAGCAGAAGAAAGTGAGAGCTTTCTTCGAAGTCTTGCTGTTGGCATTTCTTCCTTCGTGTCTTTCTCTGGTTAACATTAAACATGTTTCTCTTCCAAACCCATTTCGAGCTCATGTCGAATGGATAAGTTGAAGTTCTCACCTCCATTAACTAGGTTTCTAAGAAGCAATGGAGGGAATAGAAGTAGAGGTAGGTCCTGAGCCAGACCCCTGTTCTTGAGAAAGAAGAATACGACCATCAAAACCCAGGAGTCCTCTTCACCGTACCGAAGGTCACCTATATCAGGCAAATTCACATTAGAAGGTCCAAGCAAGCTGCGTCTAAGCTTGGATGCACTGGTACCGCTTCTAAATGCTGGTGCCATTAAATCTGCGATGCTTTGCTTTGTAAGTTGTAACTATATTGTTAAAAGGCCGAAACCCAGAACTTGCTTTTCCAATTAAGTTATCGGAGAAAGGTTGAAGTCGTGGAAGATTCAATGAAGAGAGAACCCGAGCTAGAAGATTCAAAAAAAGAATACGATTCAGAAGAAGATGATGAAGCCAAGGTCTTTATCTCTTCTTCTCCGTTGAAGAGCGCTTTACTGCTTTATGAGATGCAGATTTGAGCCGTTGTTCAGTGGAAGGAGACAATGAACAAGGGTCATGAATAGGAGTTTGGGGCATTTTAGTCCAAAAAAAACCTCTCCCGCATATTGTTTTGATTATTTTTTTGAAACGTGCATATGGTTTTCTTAAATGATCATAGTTCATCATTTTTTATGTAAAAAGCCCTAAAATAATTATAATGTAATCAATTATTCAAGTTGTAATAATCTTTGTATATTATAATTAAAAAATTTTAAATTTTCATAATGTGATTTTTTCTTAATTCTATTTTTATTTGTTTCATATTAAATAAATTTTACTACTACACATATTTTTAATATGCACACGCTCTTCTGCTAATAACCGAAAAAATAGTAATTTTAATACTAATTTTTCATGACGAATCACTAGTGTATTTATCCTTCTCTTTTGGTGGTTAAAGATATGGTGATTTATCTCTTATGTTGGTAATTTATTTCAGGTTTTGTTTGTTGCAGAAGGTTTTTCATTTTCTCATTTATCCATTATAAACATTTTGTTCTTTTTTAAGGACTTATATTTTTGCTTGGTATTATTATATTTTTAAATGTTTCTGTATTTTATTGTTTGATACTATTACTACTACCATCTATTCATACAAATTTCATAATTAAATAAAATATAATATTTTACTTAAAAAACCAATTTAATTACAATTTTAACATAGCAATAGATTAGTTTCAATTTTTTTCCCGGTATCAAAGTTGAAACCAGTACCTTGTATTTAAAACAGAAACCTGGATTGCTTTTTACTGATGATGTGGCTAATAGTTTAAAGAAGCCAACTAATTTTTAACACGTGTTTGTTTGAAGAGTAGTCAGCTCGAACATTCCATAATCCAATCTTCTATGATAGTAGAACAACCCTCAGCCGTTAGATTTGCTAGTATGATCATTGAACTGTTGCCAGCGCCAACAGTTTTTCCACACGCGCGTCCCAGGGCTAGGGCCCACCTCACCGGTCACCGCCTTAGCCTCCGTGCAGCTCGTTCGAACATCTTTAAAGCCTTTCATCGGAAACATTTCTATATTTCTATACTTTATTTCATATATTCCCAATACAAGCTATAATAACTGTTCGAACATGTTTTGCATTGACTGGAATCCGGTTTCCTCACTCAGCCCCAGGACCAACCGCCTCTGTCGATCCAGGAAGTCTTTAACCTACGCACTCCGTTAACTAAACCTACACACCGCATCTTCACTTCTCCCTATATAAGTCCATGCTTCATCCATTGACGAGGTATTTTGCTGCGGAAGAACCCCCTCTTCTTTCATCGCTTCGACGGGGTTTTCCTTTGCCACACAAAACCAATTTACCCGGCAAAACGAAATCTTGCATAAATTTAAAAGAAATGGGTTAATAAACAAGCATTCGAACATTTGTGCACTAAGACAATACTGATTTGAAGCTTCCAGAGGATCAGACATCTAGGGTTTTTTATTCTCTTTCACTGAGAAATTAGGGTTTCTTTCCGAAAATGTACGGCGGAGACGAGTATGATCCCTCAATGAACGATGAGGACGAAGAGATCACTCAGGAAGATGCCTGGGCGGTGATCAGTGCTTACTTCGAGGAGAAAGGTCTCGTGAGGCAACAGCTCGATTCCTTCGATGAATTCATCCAGAACACTATGCAGGAAATTGTTGACGAGTCTTCCGACATCGAGATCCGTCCCGAGTCACAGCACAACCCCGGTCGCCAGTCCGACTTCCTTGAGGTTAGACATCGGTTCTTTCTTCAGATAGAAACTTAATTTCTAGGGTTTTTACCAGTTTGAGGTGTTTTCAATTAGTATAGATGTTCAATTGGAAAACAAGATGTGGTGATTTTAATGGAACTTATTTTGGCCACCATTCCTAAAGACAATACTCATGGTCGTTTGATGCAGACTATATACAAGATTAGCTTTGGTCAGATATACTTGAGTAAGCCCATGATGACGGAGTCGGACGGTGAAACTGCAACCTTGTTTCCAAAGGCGGCAAGGCTGAGGAATCTGACCTACTCGGCCCCATTGTATGTGGATGTCACCAAAAGAGTAATAAAAAAAGGGCATGATTGTGAGGAAGTCACTGAGACTCAGGAATTCGCGAAGGTCTTCATTGGGAAGGTATTGATATTCCAGTTCCCAAGTGATAATTAATAAATTATGAACTAGTCTATGTGCTTATTATGTACTAAATTTCAGGTTCCTATAATGCTCCGATCAAGTTACTGCACTCTGTATCAAAATTCAGAAAAGGATTTAACAGAGCTTGGGGAGTGTCCATATGATCAAGGTGGATACTTCATCATTAATGGAAGTGAGAAAGTTCTGATTGCTCAGGAGAAAATGAGCACCAACCATGTCTACGTGTTTAAGAAGAGGCAGCCCAACAAGTATGCCTATGTGGCTGAAGTCCGGTCTATGGCGGAATCGCAAAACAGGCCACCCAGCAGCATGTTTGTTCGGATGCTTTCTCGGACAAGTGCCAAAGGGGTTAGTTTCTCTCCAGCATATCTGGCATTGTTTTTCCCTTTTTTCTCTATAATGTTTGAATTATTTGTTAATCCATTTCTTTATTTTTGGATGTGAGTTCATTTTACCTCATGTTGCCATATCACATCATGTTACTGCAGGGATCTTCAGGACAATATATACGTGCTACTCTTCCATATATCCGGACGGAAATCCCTATAATTATTGTGTTTAGGGCTTTAGGATTCGTTGCTGACAAAGATATACTGGAGCACATATGCTACGATTTTTCTGATACTCAGATGATGGAATTGCTACGCCCTTCTCTGGAAGAAGCATTTGTGATTCAGAATCAACAAGTACATATCCCTCCCTTTCCTTTTCTTCCCCCCCTCTTCAAGTTTTGGGTAGGGTTCATGATTTAATGGACCATTTTAATTCCTCTTTTTGAATGATGTACATGAAATTTGAGCTTTTCAAGTTTTAAGCTGCACTTTTTTCTAGGTCAAAATGTAATTCTCCTATAGGCCCAGAGTGGTAGATGAATATTGGCTTACTTCATCCTGTAGTAGAATAACTAACTTGACATGTCTCTGTGTGCTCTGTTTCTTTTTGTAGGTTGCATTGGATTACATTGGGAAAAGAGGATCAACTGTGGGTGTGACTAGGGAAAAGAGGATAAAGTATGAATTAAATTCTCTACTTTTTCCCCCTCTATCAGTTGTGTTGCATTTTTCACAAAGTTGCTCAAAAACTTTTGCTTATTTTGCAGGTATGCTAAAGAGATTCTTCAAAAAGAAATGCTTCCACATGTTGGTGTTGGGGAATATTGTGAAACAAAGAAAGCTTACTATTTTGGGTATGTGCCTTTTCCAGACAGTAGACATTGTTTGTGTTACCATGGCTGCAGAATCATATTCATTGATTATCACACGGTTTCTTGATAGGTATATCATCCATCGTCTTTTGCTTTGTGCTCTTGGGCGAAGAGCAGAAGACGATAGGGATCACTATGGTAACAAGAGATTGGACCTTGCTGGTCCCTTACTTGGGGGCTTGTTCCGAATGGTTTGTTATTTATGTTGTTCTTTTGGTTGTTCAAATTAAAGTTCTGGCATTTTGCTTTCTGATTGTGATAGTTTCTTTGTGGTATATTTGCATTTTACAGCTTTTCAGAAAGTTGACTAGGGATGTGAGAGCATATGTTCAGAAGGTTCCCTTTTCTGTCCTTTGATGAGTTTAGCCATGTCAGTTCTTTTCATGAGTTCTTTTTGAGCTTACGTATCTTCATGGAACAGTGTGTCGACAATGGCAAGGATGTTAATTTGCAATTTGCAATCAAAGCAAAGACTATCACTAGTGGTCTGAAGTACTCCCTTGCCACTGGAAACTGGGGGCAGGCAAATGCAGCTGGTACAAGAGCTGGAGTTTCACAGGTTAGAGTTGTGTTTTTTTTTTTCTTGATTATGTAAACATTTATTCTTGTTTGAGTTGAGGTTTGATTCGGTATAGATCTGTCTGTGCTAGGTTTTGAATCGCTTGACATATGCTTCTACACTGTCTCACTTGCGAAGGTTAAACTCTCCAATAGGGCGTGAAGGTGAAACTTTTAGTTCTTTCTAGCATTTGGGTTCATGTTGTTGGTGATGTTTTCCTATCCTATCTTTATTCCTCCTTTAATCATGTTCTGTTTCTTCTTTAATCAGGGAAATTGGCAAAGCCCAGGCAGTTGCACAACTCACATTGGGGGATGATGTGCCCTGCAGAGACGCCAGAAGGGCAGGTAACTGTGCTTCACTTTTCTTTTTGATCAATATATTTCACATTTGCACAATTATGTTATACTTCCATTGGCATGTCAGAAGGAAACGGTTTATAGGACAATATTCTATAAAATTTAGTTTCAATATGTTTTATCTGGTGGGTTTTTCTAGGCTTGTGGACTGGTGAAGAATCTGGCACTGATGGTGTACATCACTGTTGGATCCGCAGCAAATCCTATCCTGGAATTTTTAGAAGAGTGGAGTACTGAAAATTTTGAGGTTATCTATTCTACTTATTTATTATTATCATATGAAAGTTGCCTGACTTGATGTGAAGTTACATATCCTGATAACTTTTAAATTTTTAATTTTTTTCTTCATAGGAAATATCTCCTGCAGTTATTCCTCAAGCAACAAAAATTTTTGTCAATGGTTGCTGGGTTGGCATTCATCGTAATCCTGAGCTTTTGGTGAAGACACTGAGGCAGTTAAGGCGGCAGGTCTGTACTCTATTTTCTTTAAATGCCACAAACTGAAAGTTTTGTCTCCACGAACCTGCATGTTTCTTTCTTCTACAATGCAATGTGTAAGTTCGTTATCTGTGTTTGGTATTCATTTTTCTAATTGCCTTGTCTTGTCATTTCATCATCACTTATAGGTGGTATCAGTTTTCCCTTGTGTTGTTTCACCTCTATTTATTGTTTGGGTTTCTTTTCACATTTAGTCAATTGCATTACTGAGCCTGCTCAAGTCTTTTGGCAGTCATATATCATAGGTATCTGGAAATTGTTAATCATACGTTGTGCAAGAATTGACTCTTATGGGACTTGTTTTCATTCAAAAGGCATGCACATCATCCACTACATTTTCTTTAGGGTCCTTGCAACATTTATACACGTTCTTTTTTCCACCTAAGATACACTTGTATTCATTTTGTGTATGCACAAACTCAGAGACACCTTTGTTTCATGATAATAGAAATTCATGCATCTAAGTCCAAACTTTTTGTTTTGATAGATAGGTTTGAGCTTTCTCCAACCTGCATATTCCATAAATGATTTTACCCTGCTAAGAACTGGAATTGCCCATCTTTTGCAGGTTGATGTCAACACCGAAGTTGGAGTAATCCGGGATATCCGTTTGAAAGAATTACGACTTTATACTGACTATGGCCGTTGCAGTCGTCCTTTGTTTATTGTGGAGAAACAAAGGCTGCTGATAAAGAAAAGGGACATTCGTGCTTTGCAGCAAAGAGTCAGTATAATTTGATAAATGACTTCTCTTGTGTTTAACATCTATTACTTGTATATGTAATGCTTTCTTTCCTTTTTCTGTCATTAACAGGAATCTTCTGAAGAGGGTGGATGGCATGACCTTGTTGCTAAGGGATTTATAGAATATGTAGATACAGAGGAAGAGGAAACAACAATGATTTCCATGACTATTAATGTGAGTATCCAACAGGTGTTCCACTTCTGTAGCAAGTTTTTCTTCTGTCTTGGTCAAAACTAGGTCATTCTGTAAGGAACAAATAAAATCTTGATATTCTAGACTCTAGATTATATAGTTTTTTCACTTCCAACAAATGTATACTGATTGCTGTTCATATAACTCATTATTCATTACAGGATCTTGTAACTGCAAGGCTTAACCCGGAGGAAGCATATTCTGAAACTTATACCCATTGTGAAATCCATCCATCATTGATATTGGGTGTTTGTGCTTCTATTATTCCATTTCCTGACCATAACCAGGTTGGTTTGTTATTGGTATATTTTATGAATTATTTTTATTTTGCTTCCCCCTTCCTTTCAGGGTTTCTCTTATTTTTTTTTCTTTGCAACATTATGCAGTCTCCACGTAATACGTACCAATCGGCAATGGGCAAGCAGGCCATGGGAATCTATGTCACGAATTACCAATTACGAATGGTATGCCTTTTGTTTCTTGTCTATTCTTGTTTTCATGTATCTATTGTTGATATTCTTCTTTTACATTGGAGAATGGATACTTTTACTAATCACTCATTCTTTGCTCTAAATCCAGGACACTTTGGCGTATGTGCTTTACTATCCCCAGAAACCTCTTGTTACAACTCGTGCCATGGAACACTTGCACTTTAGGCAGTTGCCTGCTGGCATTGTAATATTTTGTTGATATCTTAATTTCCTTTACATTCCCTGTTCACTGTTACAAGTGTACTGACTGTTAACTGTGTCAATGATCTTTTGAAAGAATGCAATTGTTGCCATTGCCTGCTATTCTGGGTACAACCAAGAGGATTCTGTTATTATGAATCAATCTTCAATAGATCGTGGGTTCTTCAGATCGTTATTCTTCCGTTCATATAGGTAACTGAGTCTATAATGGTTTTAACTATTGCATTGCTTTTTAAAGCCACTAGTTGCTCTTTCTTGTTCTTTTTCCATTATTATATTTGTTTCACCAGTTATTATAAAATTGACTGTGTTTGTTATACAGGGATGAAGAGAAGAAGATGGGAACACTTGTTAAAGAGGACTTTGGGCGTCCAAGCAGGGAAAATACCATGGTGAGTGCTAATATAATTCATAGATTTGGTTCTTTGTTGATTTGGGGTAACTTCGTATTAAACTCAATCATGTTTTACAGGGGATGAGACATGGGTCTTATGATAAATTGGATGATGATGGTCTTGCACCACCTGTGAGTATGCTAGAAAACCTTGTAGAATGACTTTGTGCCTCTCATGGCCTGGAAAACTAATCACCCAACTTTAAACACAATTTATGCTTGTGGATTAGGGCACAAGGGTCTCTGGTGAGGATGTCATAATTGGGAAGACAACACCCATTGCTCAGGATGACTCTCAGGGGCAGTCTTCAAGGTATACAAGGCGTGATCACAGTACAAGCCTTCGTCACAGTGAAAGTGGAATGGTAGATCAGGTAACTACATAATCTTCTAGATATGGTTTCTTTTTCTAAATCAGTTTCTTGATTTAAGCTGGTTGGTTTGATTTTATGTCAGGTGTAGGTGGTGAAAATAGAATTATGCATATGCATGTAGTGATTTTTTGCAGTTCCCAAACCTGCACTTAAGTTGATGTCTCAAATGTTGTGGTGGTTTTGTAGGTTTTGTTGACTACAAATGCTGATGGCTTAAGGTTTGTGAAAGTAAGGATGAGATCAGTTCGGATACCCCAGATTGGGGACAAGTTCAGCAGTAGGCATGGTCAGAAGGGAACTGTTGGCATGACATACACACAGGAAGATATGCCATGGACTGTGGAAGGCATTACCCCTGATATTATTGTGAATCCACATGCTATTCCTTCTCGAATGACAATTGGTCAGCTTATTGAGTGTATCATGGGAAAGGTTGCTGCTCACATGGGAAAAGAGGGAGATGCTACTCCTTTTACTGATGTCACAGTAAGTTAGACTCTTGCTCAGATCTAACGCATGATGACTTGTATTGCAAGTTAGTTTCTTAAAACCTAACATATTTGATTGTGTTTAATGTTGCTATTGTGAAATGAATACAAACCTGCAGATGAGTAGGGCTGTCAATTGGACTGGATTTGGTCTAACCCAATCCAGTCCAATGTGAATCCATTACAAATGGACCAGGTCCAATCCAATCCAATGAATATTTTGGACCAGTCCAATTTAATGTCTGGACTGTCCAATCTGTTGAATTCGTTTTAATTTAGATAGGTTTCAACTCGAACCTGGTCCATTGATACCTATCTTCTTATATCAATGGACCAGATATTGGCTCAATCCAATCCAATCCAATAAATACTTTGGACCATCAAGTCTGCATTGGTCCAAATATGTTTTGTTGGTTTGTCCAATCCATCCAAATTGATTTTGGTTTGGACGGGTCCAATCCAAAACCAGTCCATTGACACCCTTACGGATGACAGACTTGCTACTCGCTAGATGGGGTTTCATATGTATGATTTGACTTGTGGAAACTTGTCCTTGAAATTCAGCTTTAAAGCCTTCTCAAATTTCTAATCCATTAAATAGGGGGGATGGTGAACTTTTATCTGATTTTATGTAGTAGCAGTCCAATTAGAAGTATTAAGTGGATGGTGATTGGTGACCTGAAAACATTGGTGCAAATACGACGCCTATCTGAGTCTCTGTCCATTTGCTGAGGTTCTGTTTTTGGTTCCACATTTGCTTGGGTTCTCATTGTGTTTGTTTTGGTTCAATTGATGAATATTGTAATGCTTATCTTGAATGGATAAAACATGCATATGAAAAAACCATGCATAGCAAAATTTTGAGTGGGCAATGACCAGTTTTAGGACTGGAACAATTGAAGACGTCAATCCTCCTGACTGGGTCCCAAGTCAGCTCCTACTCCATTTTGAATCGATAGGTTGTATTTTAACCACCATAGAATGTAGCTGCCTTCGACCAAATTTCATGGTAATCCTGGTTTGGTTTATAACAATCTGAGTTCTTATACATTCAGGTGGACAACATCAGTAAAGCCCTTCACAAATGTGGGTACCAGATGCGTGGTTTTGAGACCATGTACAATGGTCACACAGGCCGGAAGTTGACTGCTATGATATTCCTGGGTCCCACTTACTACCAGAGGTTGAAGCACATGGTGGATGATAAGATCCATTCACGAGGGAGGGGGCCAGTGCAGATTCTCACCAGGCAGCCTGCTGAAGGACGGTCTCGTGATGGTGGTCTCCGATTTGGGGAGATGGAACGAGATTGTATGATTGCTCATGGGGCTGCACACTTTCTCAAAGAACGATTGTTTGACCAGAGTGATGCCTACAGAGTTCATGTATGTGAGCGTTGTGGGCTGATTGCCATTGCCAACCTCAAGAAGAACTCATTTGAGTGCAGAGGTTGCAAGAATAAGACGGACATTGTTCAGGTGAAGACTGCTGAAGCTTATTTTTGTCCTGTGCTGTCCTAGAGTTGGGAGTAATTTTAGGTCTCTCATGGTTGTTGAGTCCATGGTTCCGCTATTCTCTGTAGGTAACATGTTATTGTCTGGTGTGGTTTTTATGCAGGTACATATACCTTATGCTTGTAAACTGCTTTTCCAAGAGTTGATGTCTATGGCCATTGCCCCTCGGATGCTGACAAAGGAAGTGAAGCCATCCAAAGATCAAAAGAAGAAAGGAGCTTGACTGAAAAATCTTTAACCTCAACTTTGTTCTACCTGTATCAACTGGTTTAAAGTAGTCATGGGAATTTCGAAGCTAATCTAGTTGTTCCGAGTTGAAAGCCAATGGCATTGGCTACATTACAGAACTCCAGGGAATGAGGAGATCACATGGAAGCCAACACATAATGCGATGAGAACCAAGTATACATTGGCGTCTCTGTTGATGGGTGGAAGTGGAGATCAACCACTCTGGTACAACATCGCGGACAATAGATTTTGGGTGTTTCCATTTGGCACGACACTTGAGCATTTGAAAAGAACTGAAGCATGTTGTTGGTAGTTGAAGCATGGGGCAGCCCTGTTGAGAGTTCTTGTTTATGTATATGGGACTACACAAGGGATTGCTTTGCCATGTAGAGGAAGGAGAATTTGTCTTATTTATCCCAAGAGTTAGAGAAAAAGATGGTTGCTACCGAACTAGTTGCCGAATGCTATTGTATCAGTGTCATTTGCCGCTATTTACTTTGGTTTTGATGGCCATCTCTAATCTAATATCATAAGTTGCGGGTCCCAATTGGACCGTGTTGTGTAGTTGCATGTTAGGTTACGGGTTCAGTTTAATTGTAATGATTTTATTGTATTAATAACATTTGCTTGAAATTTCTGCAACTGGCGGTTTTCTGTACAAGTTTCTTTTGTGGATTGTGCAAGTATTTGATGTCGATAGCAGAATTATTTATTCGACTTTTCCAGTGTTATTCCGCAAGTGGTGCCGTACAAACTAATGGAAATGCACCAAAGTCCGAAGTTACTCAAATTACCTGAAAGGAAATTTATATAAAAAAAAAAAAACTTCAACAATAATAAATAAAAGGTTTGATGATTGTAAATAAGGCTCGGTTTGGAAGGACATACAAATATGTACCGTGTAAAATCTTGTATTTTGTAATATTATGTATATATTTACTCTTTTCAAACTGAGCCCGTTTTTCTTTTTTCACTCAAGAAGGATTAGTTTAAAGGAACAATACAAAATAAGAGGTTTTGCACTTGACATTTGTATTTGTACTCTTTTCAAACTGTGTTTGGTTGTAGTGTAATTTTATTTGTATTAGTATAAATGTATGGAGTGCAGATAAAATAAAAATACAAAGTTTGGTTTAATTTGTTTTGGGTTTTATTTTATTTTGTCTTATTTTACTTCATGATCAAACAAAGTAAGACAAAATTTGAGACAAAAATAAATCAAAATTTGCATCTAAATCATTTGTACTATCATAATTTTGCATTAGTGCAAATAAATTTGCACTGCAATCAAACACAGCGTAAACTTTTTATCACACGCTTTAGTCTCGGAGTATGGTGCAATTTTAGTAATTTTCAAAAATACTTCCCATAAAAAACCTTACCCATTTAACAAAGTTATATAAGAAGATTAACAATTCGAAGATTAACAATTCACAATGTCTTATTGTCCGTGTATATCAATCAAAAAAATGTCTAGTCTATGTATTAGCAATAAGCCAGTACGGTTTGAATAAATCTATGGATGGGCAATAAGCCAATTCACAATGTCTTATCTGTGAAAATAGTTGGTTTGGCTTGAATTGAAGTTGTTAAAGGTAAGGTTGAAAAATATAAATCCAAATTAACTTCGAAACATTCTTAGTCTCTTTGTCTAATAGATCAAGTGGTGATGAGGGAAGGTTGTGGACGTTAGAGCGCAGTGGTATTTTTTCTGTAAAATTTGCCTATAAATATCTATGACCTATTTCAATTGACTCTCAAGATGGTGCGTTTTGGAGGGCTGCGTACACAGGATTAACTCTTTGGTGTAGGGCCTGAAGCGTTATGCCCTTTTGGGTGTAACGACATTGAACCATCAGAACATTTAGTATGGCTTTGTTCATTTTTTAGAGCTATTTGGTTTGAGTCTATATCTTGGAGACTGGATCAACCTTCAAATCTAACTGTTGCAAAATGGATTCAAAATTTTGTAATTGGTGCACAGGATCATGATGTCTTACCTGATTTTCATGACTATTGTGTTGTGGAAGATTTGGAAAATGATAACTGGCTGTCAAAAATGATAACTGGGGTGGATGTAATTATTTACACTGATGCTGCTCTGCTGTCAAAAATGATAACTGGGGTGAATAATAGGTTCGTCATGGTGGGCGTTACTCCATCTCCTCTTTGTGATGTTGAAGGTGTGTAAGCATATGACTATTCTCTCTTCTTAAAAGCATTGCTCAGTGTTTCATCATCAGAAAATCTATGTAATAAATGACAATCTCAACGTGATTACTGCCTTGCGAAGGACATCGTTCTCTTCTTCATGGGCTGCTCAACTAGTTATATCTGACATTAAAAATGTTGCTGTTAATTTTGATGATTTATGTTTCTTTCATGCGCATAGATCTTTAAACTTGATTTATCATACTTCGGCTACAAAGTTTTGGGGATTTCACCATGAATTAGTTTGGAGCTTTGGATTACTCCTCCAGATGTACTCCTTAGACTTTTTTAGCAATTGAAATTTTAATTGCACCAAAAAAAAAACTTTGGATTTGATTAGGGCTGAAACATTAATCAACCTGAAACAAACGAAAATGCGACATGTATTTGTATTTGTATTGGTTGAAAAATATAAATCCGACTTAATTTTGGATTTGGTTAGAGTTGAAGCATTAACCAACATGACCCAACCGAAATGCAATGTCTTTGTATTTGTATTGTATAAATATCATATGCATGCATGCAATTATGTATTTATGAATTCATGTATTCATATTTATGTAATTATGTGTATGCAGTTTTGCATGTATGAAGGCATGTATCCATGTATATGTATAGTGCTCATCAACGGGTTGGGTTGGGTTGGGTCTGGGACCTAATAAGGAAATGTGTAGAACAAGACCCAATCCCATAGTCGTTAGAGTAATAAATTTGGACATCATAATATAATAATATTATTAATATACAATGAGAGTTCAAGTTGAGGGTATCTTAGATGATGTTTGGTTTCCTAAGCGTTTATTGAAAAAATATTGTCACATTAGCACCATGTAGGTATTGGCATTTATTGCATATGAAACCATTGTTTGGATTTTTACTTTTATCAAATAAACATCAAAAAATTGAAATGTTTTGATTTTTGTGCATGGGGGCATTTGGGAAAACATCAAAATTTTGTTTTCCATAACGTTCCAGTATTTCTTAAAACGAAATGTTTATGTGGCACACTTTTATGGGGTGGTAATCTGAGGTGGAAAGTAAAAAATGTTTAAAATAATGTCCAACCAAACAACAAAAGTGAGAAACATTTAGGCTCCGTTCACTTTTTGCTAAATTATTTACTTGGGTAAATGCAGTTATCGGGGTAAGTTTTTCTTGGAAAACACTTTCCCGGGTAAGTACAATTACCCATGTTCTTTTATTTCTCATGTAAATAAGACAATGACCATTTTAGCCATAAAGATCCATTATTAAAAATGATATTTTTGTCCCATTCAAGTGTTGGCAACTTTCCCCTAGGTGAAAAAAGTTATTCACCCACCTAGGAGATGGGATTCACTAATCCCCACATAAATTTGAAAAAAGAACATGGGATTCTTGGTCAATGGGAACCAAAATCCCATTAAAACTTCCCCCCTCTCAAAATCCAAAAAAAGAACACCCCTTAAAATAAAAAATGTTTCAAATAAAATTTGTATATATAAATATTTAAAGCAATAAATAACTCATTTATAAATACCCGCAAAACCACACATATCCTTAATGTCCTCATCCAATTATACGCCAAATACGGGTGCGAGTTGGATTAGCCCAAATAAATATTTTACAATTTACAGCTTTGGGCTTGGGCTCCGGGTCGGATGACAAAAGCGCAACCTGAGAAGTGAGTACGCCCAAGTTGCATCCTTAATATGAAGACACTTCAACACGGCTGCTCACATCTTGAACTCTATCTTTTTTTTTTGGTACCGAAAAAAAAGAAAAAACTGTCTTTTTGGTTTTTATTAGTTGACGTGTTATTTCATTTATCAAATTAGTTACGGAAAATTTTTGACCAGTACCTTGTAATTTGGGCCTGTGTCACTTTGGTCATTGAACTTTAAAATGCGACAATTCAATACCCGAATTTTCAAAATGTGCCAATCCAGTATTTGTCGCTAACCAGTTGTTAAGTGGCATTTGAAAAGATGTAAATGCTCTTCGAGTGTTGTCTAATTCTCTTTATCAACCATCCAAACATTGACAAAAAATGAACAATCACAAATCTTTGCCTCTTCTATTCAAGAAAGTCGGGGTAATATCTCACTAGGCATTCTAGTGACCCCAACTTTCTTGAATAGAAAAGGCAAGAATTTGTGACCAAGGTTCAAAAAATCATTACGTATCAGGCTCTTACCGATACACCCCTACAGGGGTTGTATCGAGTCATGGCTTGGTTCAAAAGGTAGACGGGACTTAAACCAACCCCTTTGAACCAAAATCGAAAAAGAATAAGTGGAAGTTAAAAAAAGGACCGATATTCTAGTGCCCTTTGTGTCTACATCGTACTACACCGTACTACACTCGGTGAGCATTTATATCTTTTCAAATGCCATTTAACAGCTGATTAACGGACTAATTAACATAAATACTGAATTTACTAATCCGGGACATATAATAGAAAGCCTAAAATGAGCGCATAGGGGATTAAGTGTTCAACCTATGTTGGAGAGTGGAGGGGCAAATTTATATGGCAAACTGTATTTACTAGTGTGGGGGATTTCCGGATCATGGGGGCCCATGACTCGCCTGGTCCCTGAGTTGATTGGTGATAGTTGTTCTGATTATCATAAACAAATAAGAACATTCTAGTAATTGGAGTGAAAAAAACTAGATTAACCCAAGCCGAACCCAACCCTAAATAAGATTGAGGGATTTAATTATTCGGGTTGGATTAAGCTTGCAGCAAGGTCCGCAACCCGATTAACCCGGCTCAAATTGCACCCTTTTCATCGGGCTCGAATCCGAGTTGTTTTTTACTTTTTTTCCTTTTCCTTCTCTTCAATAATGCTGGTCGTTCGAACAGGGGGACGAAACGAGTCCTCGATCCTCCTCTCCACTTCTCATCTGTCATCTCCCACTCGAGCTCGGAACTTCGGATTATCTTGTCTTGTCTTGTTGTCTTCTGCACTTTGGCATCATATGTAGATATCGGCAGGGTCTGACGAAAAAGAGAAGCAGAGTTTGAATAATCCCGACAAACGAAAATCGCTGTAATGGGGAGCCACGGCCACCTTACGGATGCGCCCCCTCCGCGGCGGCAAACCACCCCTCCTTCTCCCGGTGATTCTCTCTCTCTCTCTCTGTGAGTGTGTGCGCGCGCGCGTCTCTACCTCTGTAATTTCATGAACTTCTGTAATCCACCCCCTTAAAAAGCACTCCTTAATTTCGAGAAACAAAGAGAAATAGGAGGGTTATGTGTATGCACGATATTCTTTTTTTTGTGTTTAATCTGCGTTTCTACTGGTTCATTATTCTATTCTGTCTATGTTGTTAATGAAGTCGAAGTTAAGCTCAATCAACATGGTTTTCAATTTTAGGGAAAACACCCTGGCTTTTCTCTTACACCCATGTTGAAGGCCTTATATTGGTGTTCTGCTAACACGTTACTTGGCAAGATTGTCTGCCAAACGGTTTCTTGATCTTGGAACCTAAATGACTCCCATTTCTCTTGCAAGATCGCTAATTTCTCTTATTATGTGCCGATACTTCCATGGTCCCTAATGCTTGTTCTTGAGCCAGTCTATAATGGTTTTGGGATCCGCTTCTACATCCCACTTGGTTATAGTTTTGGCTTCTTCCTATTCTAAGGCCATGGAGTACAGCCAGTAATTCCCCTCTAATAGAGTTCTCATGGCTGATTTTCCTGTATAGATCGCTGCAATTGTATCATCATGGTGTCTAGAAACATTACCTATACCTGATTAGCTTGGATTTCCAAAGCTACATACACCCATCAAAGTTCAGTTTAATGCTACCTTCCAGGAGAGGCAACCAAGAGGAGAGAAAGGTAATAACTTGCCAGCCTCTAAAAAGATTATTTGTCGAGTAGGGGTGGAAGATTGGTAAAGTTTAACCTAATGGATCACTTTGATCAAGATATTTTGAATCAAACGTTCTTTAGGATGGGTCTCTTCTTTGAATAGCTCGGCATTCCTTTCTTCTCAAACAGACCATAAGATAGCAGCTCTAGTACTTCATAATATTTTTCCTCTTTTCCTAGGAGAGGAGTGGAGGGAATCTTCAAATGAGCAGCACACATCCCCCAAAGGAGTCCACCTGCATCCAAAGAATGCAGAGAAATACTTGTAATACTTGAGATATAATTACAGGAGATTAGTAGACATAATATCTGCCAAGACTGCCATGGAAACTTCTTATTTCTAATGCTGAAGTTTAGGTGCTATCCTGTCCACCCCATAGCTGGGACCAACATTTAGTAATTTCCCATTGGCAATCTGCTGCTACTCTTAGACCAGTTCTCAATTATGATGGTACTGATGGAGACGCCTAGAATGGATTACTTCATTAAAGTTGCTGGACCTAAATTTCCATAAACAAATTGGCAGGAGTAGATGTGCAATTTGCATGTTATTGGAAGTGTAGCATATATAACAGTTTGTGAGCCTTTTCTGATGCTTTGCAAAAATTTGAATATGAAGATGCTCAACTTCCAGAAAGAATGGTTGGAACTTGAAAGGTTTCCAGACAAGCAATCTGGTTAAAATTCTTTTTTTTTGATAGTTCAATTTGGTTAAAGTTCTTGCTCGATTAAGTTCCAAAAAACTTTACAAATTGATACAAGTACAAAACTCCATAACTACTTTGAACAAGTTGATTTTTTTAAAGAATTTACAGTTTTCTTCCAATAGTTGCAAGTTTTATTCCTCCCTTTGTCCCAAAATCTCCCCATCTGAATATCTCTGAAACTTTCTTATTTCATTTATATTTGTAAATATATTAAATTCTATTTATATTTTGTTTATTCTAGCTGTCAAAACTGGAATCAGAACTTTGAAATTTCAAAAATTTCAATGATATTTAAAATCTTAGTTTGAAATTGTTCGTTAGTAGGATTTTTTTTTTCATTTTCTTACATTACCCATTTCTACATATTTTCTTCTTTACCTTTTTCTTTTAGATTATTCGCCTGTACACTAGCCGCAAGGGGAGGGTAATGCTTAATAAATATAAACTAATGAGAACAAAGCATTAACAATTATCTCATTTAAAAATTTGTTTCTTTTACAGAGGATATTGATTGCGGATGGAGGGAGTAATTATGAGATTGTTAATTAATGTTGTTATGGAAGTCGTTTGAATTTGGTTCCTAAGTCAGTTTTCTCACCCTTTCAATTACATAATTTGGATGCAGAAATGGGTCAAATGGTTTGTGGAACCTGTCGTTGTCTTCTTTCTTATCCTCGAGGTGTCAGATATGTTAAATGCACACAGTGTCGGACAGTCAATCTTCTGCTAGAAGGTTTGTTAATGTTTGTTCTCCATTAGTTGCTCAACTTTCATGTATCTAATGATCAACTTCTAATAATACTTGTATCAAGCATTTAGCAGTTGTTAGGAGAGATGCAAAATTTGTTAGCAATATAAGTATACAACTTCTATCTTGTTTTGGATTAACAATATGATTTTGCATGATTATCTCCTAGCAGTTACTGTGGACAAGATTGTTTTTAGGGTAAATTGCTGAAACCTCCCCTGAAGTTTCTGACCGTTGCTGAAACTTCTCCTGAAGTTTAATAATTGCAATCACCTCCCCTGAACTTTCTCATACAGTTGCAAGCAGACTCCCTTTGGTAGAATCTTCTAAAAATATGTATGAAAATGTCCAAAATACCCATGTAGTAACTTTTAACAAAAATGTTTGTTTTCCAAATTTTCTCTTCATATGAATCACTACCCCATACCCTTCAAGTATTTTTTTTTCTCAAAATTGATTTATTTTTCAAATTTGCCTTCATACCAATCACTCAAACTGTAACTTTAAATTCTCTTTGTTTTTGTTGTTCATAAAGTTTGTGTTATTATTTTTTATTCTGTAGAAACTAACCTCAATAGGAATTACGTGGGTATTTTGGACATTTTCATGCTTTTTTTTAAAGAAGATTCTATCAAAGGGGGCCTACTTGCAACTGTATTTGAAAGTTCAGGGGAGATGATTACAATTATTAAAATTAAGGGGAGGTTTCAGCAATTTACCCTTGTTTTTATTGTGGAAGAGTTTCCTCTTTGTTTTTACTTTTATGGGCTTTATTTTCTTTTTGCAGCTCATCAGGTTGGGCAAGTTAAATGTGGGAATTGTTCCGTGTTGCTGATGTACCCTTATGGGGCTCCATCAGTTAAGTGTTCTTGTTGCCATTCTGTGACAGAAATTGGGGTATGTGAATTATTCCTTTCAAAACATTATTTATCTATCTGCTAAAGATATTTTAGTGGTCCTTCATTGTGAATATCTATTGCCAGAGGCCTTTTTCCTAACACATTAAGAGGCAGAAAGAGATCTCGTGTCTTTGTTTTGAATCTGCAGAGTAACTGCAAATGTATATGGTACGTTGTAGATTAAAAACAAAGGCAATCTTTTTGCTTGTTTTTCATGCAAATGTTAGAAGGCCTTGGTTGATACATGTATTTTTCTCTTCTCCCAATATGACCAAAGTGATGAAACTCTAAACTTTGTTGATAAAAAGAAAAGGTGAAGAGCTTGAGTAGTACAATACTGTGACTGTGGAAACTTCTTGATGAATTCTGTATTTAAAAAATTAGAAGTGTGACTAAAACAAGGGTTTCCTAGAGTCTGTGATACAAGGTGATTTGTGCACCTGAATGTAGCAACGTTCCGTGTTTAAGGAAAAAAAACGATATGTTAAGACAAAAAAACTCAACTCGAGCTTTAACTAACCATGACTATTTGGAGTTTTCTACAATAATCCTTCCCTGCCATTGTGCTCTATTATGGATATGTTAAATCAAAAGAAATAGAATAAAATGTCTATTTCCTAAGTTTTAGTCAAAATAAAAGTTGTTTAGGAATCAGTAAGTAGTTAGCAGTTATAGTCATATTCTAAGTTTGATTTATCAAGTATTTCTACATCGTAAATGTGGTCAGTAGATATAGACACACTTTTTGTATTAAAGAAGTTTTTTTAATCAATATTTGTATTAAAGAAGTTGATTATCAGGATCTGCTTGTTATGTTGCTAGGGTGTGACTTGTTATTTTATTGGAGGAGCCACTTCGTGCAAGGTTAGGTCCTTAGCAAGTCTACCCCTCTCAAGACCCTAGATAATAGCTAGGGGCTAGGGATTATCATCGGGTAATGGCTAGAAAGGGTCTAATACTAAGTTTTTGTGATTCATACACTTTGTTTAGGGAAGAGAGGTTTCTCGTATAACCATTTAACTGTTGACCTATTCTTTGTCATTCTGTTATTCAACCTTTCACATGAAGGCTTTGTTGTGTTGGGTTGGGTTGAATTAGGCCTGTCAATGGTATCCTAGATTTTGTGACCCAATTCGGTATCCAATTCAATTGTCTCGGATTTGGATGAGCTAAATAAGTCAATGGATCGGATTTGGATGGTGCAAATAGCATCTGATTAGAAATTGGATCGGATTCGGGTGTACCACCATCCAATCTGATAAAGATCCGACTCCTGGTGATTTTATATTATTATTTTTTATATATGATATGTATATGTCATAAGGGTAAATGAGGAAATCCTCTTCCCCAATACCATTAAGCATTGTCTACCTTTAACTGAAGATTTAAACCCTAATCCTGGTTTTCCTTTGAGTCCTGTCCCAACTCCTGCTACCTGCCATAAAACAAATGCCACCAGTCAAGTGTCGCGACTTGTGAATGGTGAACTGTTGTTGATGGATTATGCTCTTCTATTTCCCTTCTCTTAGTCCTCTCCCAATCCTTGCTGTTTAAAACAGTTGTTGCCAACCAACTGTTGTTAATGGCAAATCGTTAATAATAGACCAGCACTCTTCTATTTTCCTTGATTTGAACGGTGTCATTTATCTTTTCCCTACCGCTGTTACTTGTTTGGTGCCTTTCGCTGTCATTGTAACTTGCAAGTAAACCCTTGTTGTCTATGGAATAAAGGTAACAAATTCCACAGTTCCATGCTCTGTTATTAGTTTATCTCTCGTGCTTTTTGTTTTTGTTTTTTTATTTTTTGAGAAAAAGGTTAACTTTATTCGATATAAAAGAGGTACATGAGGAGATGTACACAACATTTAAGCACTCAGAAAGTTACATAGGCAGAAAACTATCACTAAATAGGTAATCCCTGTGAGCACCAGATTTAGCTAGACTGTCAGCTTCAGAGTTTAGTTCCCTCAGAATCCAGACCAATGAGCATTTAAAGAAGAGAGGATGTCTTTCGCTTCAGCCAGGTAGTGAGCTAAGGCCCAAGGCCCACTGTCAGGATTAGAAAGCCAATTAATGGTGTTGGCTGAATCTCCTTTAATGATAAGATTTAATATTTGTTTTTGTTTTTTGTTTTGTTTTTGCTGTTTTTTTTTTGTTTTTTGTTTTGTTTTTTTTTTTGTTTTTTGTTTTGTTTTTTTGTTTTGTTTTTGTTTTGTTTTTGTTTTGTTTTTGTTTTTGTTTTGTTTTTTGTTTTGTTTTTTTGTTCTGTTTTTGTTTTTTGTTTTTGTTTTTGTTTTGTTTTGTTTTGTGTTTTTTTTTTTTTTGGTGTTGAAAGTCCTTTCTGCATTTTCTCTGACCTCTATCAAGCATCAATCCTATGATTTTAGTTGGAGTTTCCCACTGAATTTTCTATCACTTTCATTTGATCTGGTATGTTAAATGACAGGAAAATAATAAAGTAAAAAAAATCCTCTATTTTCTTGAGCAAATTTTTTCTCATAAATCCAACCTTCTTTTATGTTTTTGATTTTTAAAGTCTTCAACCCCTTATTTTTAGGTTCAGTTCCAATTTTCCTACTCTAAACTTCAATTTGCAAGAACCCTATCGAAGTCGGATTAAAATCCGAAATCCTAAAATCCAATCGGAGTCGAATTCGAATCCACTAACCATACATCCGATCAAACTCAGATGCTAGGAATACTCTGTTGGATCAAACTTGGATTTAGCTACATCCAATCCCAATCTGATCCGATTACAGGCCTAGGTTGAATGCCCTTTTATATTACTTCTTAGACATTCGATCATCCCAAGAAAGTTTTGCTGAGTTACTCTTGAGTCTTGATCAAACGTCATGAATCGAGACTTTAAAATGAAAACCACAACTTTGATATGTCACTTTTTGTGGGTTGACAGTATGGTTTTGCCTAAAACATGTTGGCGAAACCTAGGCCAACATATCTTTGGGGGAAGAAAACATGTTGCCAAAGAAGGTAGCATCTTGGAATAGGAGCTACTTATCTTTGGGGGGAAGAATTATGCTTATTAGGTCTACACTTGCCAACCTGTCGGTGTATTTTTTGTCAGTGTTTAGGATTCTTGAGGAGGTTAACAAAAGAATAGAAAAATTGATGAGTGACCTTCTTTGGGAGCCAGGTGAGAAGGAGCAAGGACCATAGAGTGGGGTGGTTAGCAGAAGCAAGAAGTTTGATGGATTAGGGTTAAGGAACATCTAGAGAAGGATGTTGCTTTGTTAGGGAAATGGCTGTGGAGATTACCTATGGTTAGGGACAAGTTGTGGACAAAACTAATTATTAGTATCCATGGGCTTGCGGTTGATGGTTGGGATTCCCGGATTTTGGCTAGGGCTTCTAAAGCTTCTTCGTGGAAATCCATCCATGTAATTTTACCATCTTTCTTATCATTTTTTAGGTATAACCTTTGCTCTAGAAATCTAGTCAAATTTTGGGAACATGTGTGGTTGGATAATTCACCTTTGAAGGAGCAATTCCCCTTTTTTTATGCCATTTCCAACTGTGGGGATGATTGGATGAGCCTATATCTTCTTTCATTGTGCCCTCTCTCATCCTTAGTATTAGGGGTGAACATGGGTTGGTTCGGTTCGGTTCGGTTCCATGGCAGAACTTGAAACCTACCTTGTAGGGGTCGGTTCCAGGTTTCGGTTCTAGGGTTGGTTTTGTCCTTGGTGGTTTGAGGGTCAGTTCTAGGGTCTACGTGTGGAACCTGTTTTTTCTTTGCTCTCCCCCTTAAAAAAAAGAAACATGTCCTTTAAAAACTTGATTTTTCAATGATGATAATATTTACTTTAAACTTATATTATCTTTATTGATTAAATTGAGTAATTTAATATGTTAGGTTATCATAATATATTGATATGTAGTTCAAAATTTGTCATTATAATTAATTTAAATTTTGTAAATATTACCTTTTACATTATTTATTATACACATTCAAATATTAAAATGAAAACTAATGATAAAGTACTTAGGTAACTTAATTGTCAAGTGAGACTGGCTTTTTAGCCATGAGTATTATTTGGGTTCAAATCTTCACATCCTTAAAATATTTTGGGGTTTATTTCAAGGCATGTTCGGTTCCAAGGCCGGTTCCACCAAGGCCAACCAAGGTTGGTTCATTGGGTTGGTTCGGGTAGGTTAACCCCTAGACCCTGGAACTGACCTTGGTGGGGGTCGGTTCCAAGAATTTGGAACCAGACCCTACCCTGTAACAGATTGGGTAGGGTCGGTTCAAGGCTGGTTCGAGGTCGGTTCCATTTTGTTCCAGGTAGAACCTACCCATTTGCTCATCCCTACTTAGTATAGCTGTGGGATGGTTTGGGGAATGCCTTTTCCTGTTATGCAGTTTTGGAGCAAGCTATCCCATTCCCACCTTGAGTTGGTGTTTTTTGTTGGGAAGCCTTTCTAGAGATTATTAACACCTATGATTTACTTCAAAGAAAAAGACCTAGTTGGTGTTCTCTTTGTAAGGCTGAAGGTGAGTCTTTTTTTTTTTTTTTTGATCAATAACAACATTTTCATTAATTAGACTGTAAATATAGTACAAGCAGGAGATAAAATTTCTTAACTCCCCCTACTGAGGCCAAAGCCCCATACAAAGTCTGAAATTACAACTAGGCCCTAAATAAAGCTTCCCTACCCACCCCACTCTTTGCTAACTCATCAGAAATGGGTTAGCAGATCTCTTCACCCAACTGAACTTCACTTCCATGTCCTTGACTAGCCACTTAAATTTTTTCTTTTCATTTCTATACCCCCATAGACCAGCCTTATCTTCTTTCAGCCACCCTACATCTTGCTACCACTTATTAATCTCCTGTCCTTTTATTTCCTCAATTTGGGAATGGTTTCTCTCTTTGTTTGGGTGCAGGTGGAACCCCCCACCAAGCATACAGAGCTTGTTTGCCTCTACCTTTTTTAGTTGGCCAAAGAAGAGGGGAAGGTCTTTATGGAGATGCATAAGTGTGGCTTTGTGTTGGACAGCTCAGGAATAAAGGAATCAGAGGATCTTTCTTGAAAAGGAGAGAAGAGATGCCCTAATTGAAGTCATTACAATTATGGTTATCCACCAGGTGAAGTCTATTGAACTTTTTGAGGGGGTCCATGTAGATGACTTGGTGAGGAATTGGAATGAAGTTGCTGATCCAGCTACTATGAAGGTTGTGGTAAGACCAATTTGGTCCCATCTTCTCAGATAAGAAGAGAAGCCTAGAAACTTTACTGGTGGTGATTCATGTAAGGGTGGTATAATGGCTTAAGTCTTTAAATCTGTATGAAGACTTTACAGTGGATGATTTGCAAAAGAAATGGAAAGAGATAGCAACATCTGACCTGGCTAAGGAGACTTCATGTTCCTATTTGGACTCCTCCTAGTGGCTTTATCAAGCTGAGTTTTGATGGTAGCAGTGCTGGAAATCCAGCGCCTTCAGGCATTAGGGGAGTATTAAAGAATGAGGAGGGGAATGTAATTGCTCTTTTCTTGGGACCAATTGGAGTAGGTGACTCTCTTCAGGCTGAGATCTTGGCGGCTTTGGAAGGTGTGCAAAGAGCTAAAGAGCTGAGTATTAGAAAACTGGTCATAGAAGGAGATTGTAAGGTGGTAGTAGGCTGGTTGAAGGAAGAAGTGAATGGGATTTAGAATACAGCAATGAAAAGAAGTCTGAAGTTTTACTAGTCAACAAAGGACATTGATGCAAAATTCTCATGGATTAAAAAAACTGTCAATTCCTTTGCTGATGGGTTAGCTAAACAAGGGGTTCTTTATTTTGGTCTCGATTGTAATTGTAATTTTCACCTTTTAGGTGGACTTCTTGGATGAGAGAGTTAAGAAAGCTTATATCCCCTTTCCTGTACTCAATTCTTAATACTTTTTAATGAAAAGCCACTTATTATTGATAAAAAAGACTATTTTGGCATCCACCTTCATGCGGCTTCATCAAGCTGAATTTTGATGGTAGTAGTGAAGGAAATCCGGGTCCTTGAGGCATAGGGGAGATTTTAGAAACAAGGAAGGAAGAATAATTACCATCTGCTCAGGTTTGATTGGTGTTGGAGACTCTCTGAGGGCTGAAATAGTGGCTGTGTTGGAAGGTCTTCAAAGGGCTAAAGAGCTGAATTTTCATAAACTTGTAATTGATCGAAGGGGACTCAAAGTTATTTTTTGAGTGGCTGCAGAAGGAAGAGGAGGCTGGATGGTGGAGCTATATTAATGAGAAAGGGAGTAAATGGCTATCTCAGGAATGGAAATCAATGTGCAATGGGTGAAAAGGAATGCTGACTCTTTAGCTGATACATTAGCAAAGCAGGGGGGCGGGAAGGGATCACTCTTTTGTGCTGTTTTGTAATCATGTTGTCTATATTTGGGAGAGTTAAGAGAGTTTATCTCTCCCTATATCTTCTTTGTACATCTTCTTTATTAATTTTTTTGCTCAATATCTTCTTTATTAATTTAATGAATCAGTTTCTGTTCATCAAAAAAAGCTCAACATACATGATACATGATAAAAATAATGCTTTTGCTAAAACACGTCTTATCTGGAAGTGCAAAATCTTTGAGGCTTTCTAGAGGTTCTTCTAGTTAACCTTTTGTTAAATAAGGATGCTGTCTTTTTGGGTATTACCAGTCTTTCTTTGGATTTTCAATATGTTACATGTATATGCATGTGTGTATTAGGATCAACTATTTCCCCCTTGGTTTATTTTAGGTAGTATTTAGGCTATGCATTCTATATTTTATCCACCCCATAAAATATTAGTATTTAAGCTACGCATTCTATATGTATATGCATGTGTGTATTAGGATCAACCTTTTGTTAAATAAGGATTCAGTTCATTTTGCCATAGAAGTACGGACTTGTCATGCTTGTGCACATTGTCTACATATAGAAGTAACTTCTTTGTGGTTGGATGAATGATAAACAATTCTTAAAAACATGAAGGCGTGAAGTGAGGTGCCTAGAACTTTAAATTAACAAAATTATTAGAAATACATCAAACTACATGATAAAAACTCTAGCATATGCACATGAGGAGTATATTTTTGTGCAGAAGAGTAGTCCAGATGAATAAATGATCACAAGAATAAAGACTATTAGAATGTTAGGAACTCCATGGCAAGTTATTGAATTCTTATAAACCATTTAACATAAACTAGTAAACTACTAAGAAACTCTAAATGCTAAATAATACCCCAAAATGGTTTCGAATATATTGAAGCATAAGTGCAAGCATAGAGGTAAACATATACATAATTATATAGCACCACTGTAAACGGGGGTGCATGGCTCTTGATGTTGTACATTTTCTTAAATTTATTAATGAATTCTTTTAACAGTTACTGATAAAAATTACATATACAGCAAACAATTACAAATACACACACACATATACATACATAAGGAGTCTGAAGGTATGGGGAATATGCTTTGCACATTCAAGCGTGCACCATGGTTTTAAAAAACAATCTGGAAATGGTACCGTTCTGGCCACCGGTTTCTGGGTCGACAGTTCAACCATCCGGTTCGAATTGATGGCCTGTTCTGACAAAAAAGAAAAAACGGCAAAAAATCGTTGAATGGGTCGATGGGTCAATGGCTTGACCGCCCATTCAACGGGTTGTTGACTGATTCAACGGTTTTTGGCCAGGGACCGGGTTTGGGGTAAAACGGAGCCGGTTGCTTGGACGACTCCCGGGCCAAACAGTCCGACTGTCCGGGTCAACGGCGGTTCGAAATCCATGGCGTGCTCCTTAAGGTTGAGCCTGGTGGCATATCCTTGGGCCTTGCTCGGAGGTATGACAATCCTAATCCTCATTTGCCTTCAAAATCACTGACTATAATTTGGTAAAATGATCATGTATTTGCGTTTTAGAGGGTGGGCCTTTGCACAACGGTTGGGTTGCTCCATTGCAACGTGGGTGACTAAGGTTCAAATCTTGGAAATAGCCTCTCTGTATGTGCAGGGGTAAGGCTGCATACGTCTATCCCTCCCCAGACCCACATTGATGAGAGACTCGTGCACTGGGCTGCCCCTTTTTATCATGTCTTTGTGTTTTAATGTTAAAAGAATCGAAAGATTTCACTTGCCAATTTGACTCTTCTCAATATATCTCACTTGCCAATTTAACTCATCTCTCTCCTTATTTGACTCAGATTGCCCAAGTCAAATATCTAGATCAGGTACCACAAACTATTAAATTTGTACGTAAATGAATTACTGATAATTCTTTTCTCATTCTACAATGATTTAAATTAAAAGACGATTTCACATGAGAAATTATTCTAAATATTGTCATCTTCAATATAAAATAGTAAAATTTGATGTTGGCAGTCTATCGATGTAGGAACTGGAAAGCAATAGGATTTGGATGTAAGAAAAGTTTGTGTCTTGAAAGTTCTGCAAAGAAGTAATCCATAACCTAACAACCAAAAAAAATTGCCGCTAAAGAATTATGGTTTCCAGTATTTACAAAGATTTATCGCAATCAGATTTGAGTGTGAGAAAAGTTAGAGGCATTATACAGCTGATTTTGGTGGTGGGCCTGGTGGCAGTTGGTGGTCCTATCAACTGGGGGGGGGGGTAATAACAAGGGATAGTGATTTTGCAATTAAATGGGCCTTTTGAATGGAATTTTTTTGTTACTGACTACTCACCAAAATCTTCTATTGATTTTGTCAGAGAATGGTTCACTCCAAATAGATGATGATGATTGGTAGCCGACCCCATATGATTGGGATTAGATTTAGATGATAATGAATGGTTCACTCCAAACAACCATGTGTGCCAAGTTGGTTTAAGAGAGTCTGCCTCTTCTACCTCCAGTTTGCTTGTTAGGTCTTGTCAAAGTTTCATTTTAAAATATTTCAGCTTTCATACATTCATATAAACAGTCAATCTTTACACATGTTCAATGAATATTCTTGTATGTCCATATGCAACTTGTTTCCATCTCTTTGACGTTTTGGTCTATGAACAGGAGCACAACAAAAGACCTCCACTTTCTGTACAACAGGGCCAACCTTCCCCACTTCCAAACCCTGTACACTAGAACACATTTTTTCTGTTTCTGTATGATGCCTTCATAAGTTATGTTTCTTTCTCTGAATTTTGATGATAGTTATTCTGCATACAGAACCAAAGATGATGTTTCCTCAAAATATTTGGGCGTTAATTGTGTTTTTGGATGATTCTACATCATCCAGTGGGTCCTATTTTTTGTAAAAGCTTTAGTAGTATGGATGATGTGAAATTCCAGGTGTGGTTGTTCTTGATGGTCCACAATATTTCTTTCAGCTGCGTGAAGGAATGTAAAGGATTGGATAGGAACAATAGACTGGATACAAATTTCAAGTAGGTGCTTTTGCTTGAGCACCCATCTGTTGGTAGGTCTGAACTCTTTGCGTTGCATGAATTAATGAAGTCTCTAATTGATATCAATCAGAGAACTTTACTCAACAAGAAAATCATAATTATGTGCAAAATGTATAGTGAAGCCCAAATATTGAATACTCCATATGGATTTAGTCAATAAAAAGCTGACCCAAGAAACATGCAAATTGATTTATAACTGTGGAAAATGGGTGTGGTAGAAATACAAATGCTGAGATGGATGAGTGGAGAAAATAGAAAGAAAATCATTAGGAAAGAATATATTTGAAGGAATCTAAGAGTAGTTCCAATGGGCGACAGTTGACAAAACAGGGAAAAGTAGACCGAGATGGTTTGGTCATGTTTAGAGATGACCATCCACAACACTAGTAAGTAGTCTGTCACAAGTTGAAGGGTCTAAAGGAGCCAAGGGCAGACCAAAAATGACGTGCACTGAAGTGGTAAGAACATAGTTGTCAAGGCGATGCCTAGGTGGGCACTTAGGCGACAAGGTGCCCTTTGAGGCTTGCCTCACTTATCGCCTAGCAGTTTTGTACTATGTATTGTAAATTGCTTTTTTATTCTTTATTTTTTGACATTATAATTATAAAATAGGCACAGTTAAACTAAAATACTCATTTTGTGTGTTTATATACTAATTCGTTTTTATTATTTTCTTATTTGTTAGGATTTAATCATGTATTGAACCCTCAAAGACTTTAAAACCTGAACCAATAAGTAAGGAACAACTTAAAATTTTGTCTAATCAACACATTTTCTACGACAGTACTACTACTATAATCAACACTTTTTCTTTTCTTCTTTTTCTATTACAAAAATAAGGGTTTCAGACCCTATATTTTTTGAATTTTCTTTTCTTTTTTTTTCTTCTCATGAATATGTTGATTTTCTATACTTTAATTATGAAAATTATGAATAATTATTAAGGAAATATGGCTATGGTACCTAGGGAACTATACCCTAGGATCTATATTTTCTATACAAAAGAGTCCATTGCCTAGGTGACAAGGTGCCCCCCTGACGCCCAACCTCGCCTTGGCGCCTTGAAAACTATGGGTAAGAAATGACAAGGGTTCATATTTAACAACAAAGTGTTCAGACCAACTAACAAGACATAAGGAAGGTCATCTACACAACACACTATATTCATCATATTAAAAAAATAAATGTAATTATAATAATTAAATTTATTTATGATGGGAATGGAATAACATTTAAGATCAATCAAGAAAGTAAATGATTTTTTCCATCTAGGTGGTGGGTTTGTGGTTTAACTACTCATGTCAAATGGGGTATTTATCAAATAAAAAAAATTAAGTGTGATAAATAAGAATTATTTTTATTAATGATGAAAATTGAATAAAAATAAAAAGAAAAACATTAATGTCTAACACATTATCCCACCAACCATGTTAAATGGTTCAATTATTTAATTAGCTAGGTCATCGTATAGGAGAGTGGTTTGGTGGTATATTGACCTAGAATCCTGAATTGGGCAATGGATTGATCGATTTAATAAATTTGACCACAATATTAAAAAACATTGTCCAAACAATGTATTGGAATTGCATTTCCTTTGGTAAATAAGCAGATTTTATTATGTCATAAATTAAGTAATAGTAAATAAAAATTAAAAAAATTATAGAAAACTTTGACCATGCCATTAATATCATATATTCTTCATATTAAACAAAAAAATGTTTGAAAAAAATGAGATCTATGTTTATAAAGGTGGAAATGGCTAAAAAAAAAAGAAAAAGAATGTCTTAACCATGACCCATTGACATGGTCAAATAGGTTAGTGGTTCAACTAGTAAGCAAGGTTCAAAGTATTGACACGTATTGGCTCGTATCAATCGATATGTATCGTTCTGGGACCCCTCCGATATGCCCCTACAGTGGGTGTATCGGAGGTCTGGCCGGTTCAGGGGGTAGAGGAGACCTAAACTGCCCTCCTTGAACCGGTTATGAAAAAAAAAAACAGCTCCAAAATGTGTATTGATTTGCTTGGAACGCCCCTATGGACGTATTGAGCATGTTGATATTTTGAACCTTGCTAGTAAGGTCATTTGGTTCTTGACTAAGTCAATGATTTTTTGCGACAAAGTGGTTTGTGTTAAAATATACTCAAAAAATTTGTCCAAGTGGCAAACTAATAAATCCATTTGTCTAATTCAATCACAAGTTGGAAACATTGATAAAAACTATAAGAACACTTGAAGTTAAGTATTTGGCTTAAAAGACAACAAATCCACGAAGACACCATGCTTTGATCACTTTTCTTTGTTACATGAGTTTTAATAAGAAAACTAAAATATTATTATCGCCATCATCATTTGAAACTGTCACGTGCAATGTATGTGCACATTTATCAGTTTCTTAAAATTTATTGGCTCTTTTTTCTTTTTTATTTTATTCCCTATCATCTCCTCATTAATGTGATAAACCAAAAGTAATTTGCTTAGGGATGATCATTTAAACATAGCCTAGGCCCAAGCCTACAAAAAGCCCACACAGTTTCAAGGCTGAGCATGAGGCTAATACTTCAAGGTCGGCATGGGCCCAACCCAGATCGTAAATAAATAACAATTTAAAAATTAGTTTATAAAAATATCATAAATAGTTAAATCACCTAAAAATAATGAGAGAGTTTGTTTCATATTCAAATTCTGTTTGAATTAGCTAATTGTTAGAAAATTATAATTTGAAACATAATAACTAAATTTAATAAAAAATTAGTTAATTTAATTAGCATATTAAATTTTAGAAACTAATAAAAATTAGTAGTTCATAAATTGAAAGTTAAAATACATTTCAATTCTATTTAAAAATAACTTATATTAAAAGGATAATTAAGATTAATAATAAAAAGTAAAAAAATATTAGAAAAACCCTTTTGGCATATAAAAATGAATTAAAACAATAAAACTAATAATGACTCAGTTAGAGATGTTATAAAACTCATTCTATTGTGGGATGATCACTTATAACTTAGCCCAACCCAATTAGACTTGCAAATTTCTAGGTTCAAGCAACTATTTTTTTTTTTTCTGAGTTAAGTCTAGTTCGAATTTAAATCAAACCCACGCATAATGTGGGTAGTAGGGCTGTGTAAGCAAGTTGGATTCAAATTGGATCAAACTGCATTTGATTATGAAATCTCTAGATCTGCATTTGCATTTGATTATTATGTTGGATTTCAAATCGGATTCAAATTTAATCCACAATCATCTTATTGTGTTTAAAACGACTAGAAAGTTTTAAAGTTAAAAAGAATTGTTTTTAAAGTGTATGTATATAATAAATGTATATAAATATAAAATATTAAATTTATCAACTATAAATTTTATATGATTATACATAATATCTATATGATTACATAATTATACTATATATATATATACATATACATAAAATAACAATTTTTTATTGGACTTGAATTTTAATCTGATCGGGTGGAGTTAAATTCACAAGTATCAAACTTTTGAAGTCAATTGACTACCATAGCGAGTAGGGCCCAAGCTAAGCAATCCCTAAGATTGACATGGAAGTTATATATATATATATATTTAAACAACAAATTTTATATTAATATATAGATATATTTTTTATAATAAATAAAAATTTTAATTTATAAAAAATCATAGTTTTATAATTAACATAGGCAAACCTGTCCTTGTCCCAAGCCCAAACAAATATTATTATGCTTGGGGTGTGGGCTGGGTTGGGCTAGGCAACCTTAAAATTTGTCAAGACAATAGGATACAATGGAGGTAGTCCATCCCCCATAGTTCATTCGACTTTAATATTAATATTTTCTATAGGAAAATAGTTTAAAACCCCAAAATAATGCATGCATGGGTTGTACTCGGTTTGGTTCAATCCAATTATGAATATCACATTGCTCTTAAGGGTGGAACTTGGGTGAGTTAGGTTAGGTTGAGGGCCAACCCAAGCCCAACTTGAAGTCTTAGGCCTTAGCTCGGGCTTAGATTAATTTAATTATGACTAAAAAGTTAATCCATAGATTGATTTAATTATGATTATAACCTAATTTTATACATTTACTAATATTTAAGTTATATTTACAAAAAATTGCAACACTTATACGTTAATGAATCAAAATAATAAAATCGAACACTAATAGATAATATGAAAAAAATAATTATTTTTATTAAGTAATTAGTAATAATTTGTTATTTCTATTAGAATATTATTATAATTAATTCAAATTACTAAACTACTAAATTATTTTTTATAACAAATTACTTATACGTTAATTTATTATTTCACTTTCCCTTAACAAATTCTGTGCAATGCACGGGTCCCCACTCTCCACTAGTTTGTGTGTGTAGCTTAGCAACCATACTCAATAGAGTTAAGGTTGTTACTTGTTTACGGGTCAATTCTACTCGAATGAACTGATTATATTAGTGTTCCGATTAATAATCGGGTTGGGACCAATTCTTGATGTTCCGAACCGATGAAGAATTGATTATAAAGTTGACATAAATTGCCCGCTTGGTTTTACAAGGTGGGTTCCACATGAAAATCCTTGTTGAAAATATTGGAAAATTCAAATTTGGGATCCTTGTTGGGTACCCAACTTCCTCGACTCCATTAGGTCAGGGATGGGGAGTGAATGCCCTGCCCCACCCCAACCCTGATTATATATATTAAAATTAAATATATACAGATTTAATATTATTTATATTGTTTGTATCAAATTATATTTAAAATAGTTTTTATGTTTAAAAAATTCTCTTATTTTAAGTAAATTTATTTTTTAAAAAATTGGGAGATTTAGGTCCCTAGTGGAAAACCTATATGTGTCCGAGATCAGAGGTGGATGGTCATTTTCATCCCTAATAGATCGGCGTCGGAAATGGAGATTTGTTTCAAAGTTGAGGTCGGGGACAAGAAATGTGGTCCCCACCCTAAACTCGCCCCATTGCCATTTTTAGTTCAAATATATTTTTAAATCAGCCAAAAAATTGGCTTTTGCCTTTTGGTGAGGTTGGTTTCAAAGCTCGTTTGGGGAAGACTTATGCGGTGATTGAGCCGCTTTTGAAAAATTACTTTATTGGAAAGTTGATTTTACGGCCTATCCGCCAATGTATATGCAAGTTGTTTTTCCTTCTTTTTGTTTTCGATTTTTCGGATTTTTGTCAAACCAGGCTTGCTGATTTTACATCTGCCCCCCACTGAATAGGACTCCGGATCTCCTGCCCACTAGAATTCTGCCTATGTTTACCCACAACACACTACTCCCTTGAATTGGTAACATCTCTCTGAGCCCAAATTTCCTATAAACTTTTCTTATCACAGAGATGTATAACTTCACTTCATGGCGGATAGAGAGTAGATAGGAAAAATTTGTAGGACATCGTGAGATGTTCTAATGCATGCACGCTGAGATGTGTATGTGGGATATTTTTGGGGCGCGTTTGGTGGGAACATGTGAACTCCCCGAATTTATTGGCTCTTGCAGGAATTTACATCTTCGCCCCATTGAGGGCGCCCCACGAACGCCCAATAGCATATTCCAACCACATCTCCCGTACTAGCTACTAACAACTTCGGGAGATGTTTACAATGCACGATGAAATGTGCATGAGGGGCGTTTGTGGGGTGCAGATTTGATCTCCTCTTGCGATGCTACAAGCTCGATCACACATGAATCACGCGTTTTTCTGTCTCCATCGCTCGCTCGCTCGCTCGCTACAAAAGAAGTTCAGGATGCCAGTACCTCGGTACTAGTTTTTGTTCTAACCCAGTTACAGTCTTTTTTCTACAAAATATGGTTGTTTCTTGTCGTCTATTCGGTTCGGTCTCCAGGGATTTTAGATTCTCCCCCCATCCAACAAAAAACTTCATCTTAGTTTCTTCAAATCTTCCTTCCAAATGCCATCTCAGATTCAATCCCAGACTCAAATTTCATTTGTTCCATATCTTCTTCGCCAATAACAGACCCAAATCCCCCGTGAAATCCCTCCACCATGCTTATCCCTCTAGTCACAACCAAATTCAATCCATGTTCACCGGAATTGTTGAAGAGATGGGCGAAATCAGTCAACTGGGTTTGACCGAGAATGGCGGATTTGAGATGACGATCTCTGCAAAAACAGTTCTTGAAGATGTCAATCTTGGAGACAGCATTGCCGTCAATGGCACCTGCCTCACAGTCACCCAATTCGACAAGGAAGCATCAGAATTCTCGGTGGGCCTCTCACCTGAGACCCTCCGGAAAACCTCACTCATTGAGCTTGTTCCCGGCTCGCTCGTCAATCTGGAACGAGCCCTCCAACCGTCTACTCGAATGGGTGGGCATTTCGTTCAGGGCCACGTTGATGGAACTGGTGAGATTATTTCCACGGAGCCTGAAGGAGACTCCCTCTGGGTGAAGGTGAAAACGTCACCTGAGTTGTTGAAGTTCATCGTGCCGAAAGGGTTTATAGCGGTGGATGGGACAAGCTTGACCGTGGTTAATGTGTTTGATGAGGAGGATTGCTTTAATTTCATGTTGGTTGCTTACACGCAGCAGAAGGTAGTGATTCCTCTGAAGAAGGTCGGACAGAAGGTGAATTTGGAGGTGGATATACTTGGGAAGTACGTGGAGAGACTTCTTAAAATTGGATTCCCAAGCTCCATTGCATCTCCATGACCCAGGGTACTGAAGCTTAGTTTCATTTTCTGTAATTATTATTATTATTATTTTTCAATTTCATCTTTGTGAGTGCTTCTTCTTGTGTTGTTTAGTTAATGTTGTAAGGTAGTCTGGTAAACAAAAAGGCATTTCCAATTGGCGTTAGTGTCTTGATTTTATCGTCATTGGAGTATTAAGCTTTGTTTGTTTGCTGTTAATTCCATTTGCACTGGTGAAAATAAAAAGAATGCAAATTCTGGTACGTTTTTTTTTTCTGTATTTACTTTACTTTTCTTCAGGTTCTATTTCTTTCGTCTAAGATGCTAGGCAAAGTATGTGAAATTAGTCAGCCCATCCTGGGCTGGATGGGTCCCAGCATCAAATCAGACTTATTAGAACTCAGATATGATGCTATTTAAACCGGTTGAGATTAGCCAGCCCAATTCTTATTAGTTCCATGGATCCTACTTGTATGCACAGTCTCTCAACTCTGACAATCATTGATGCCCCGATTTAGCAATATCTTGTGATGGGCTGATGCCAATTTGATATGAAGTGGTTTAGTCTTAAATGCTGTTTTATGTCTGATAAATCTATCAGTTGTTGCCTTGTATGGGAAATACTGAGGAAATTTAGTTCCCTCTGGTAATGTGTCAGTAGTGGGATACTGAATTGAGATTTTAAACTCATACAACAGCCCTTCGTGAGGCGTGAGCTGCAGCCCTCTTCCAACTGATTACAGGGAAACTAGAAAGAAGAAAAACAAGCATTACAGCTGCACCCAAAACAAGGCTTCTTTAATTGTTGCTTGCTTAGCTAAACCATCAGCCAAAGTATTTGCTGATCTCCCCAACCATTGTATAAGAACAGACATATTCCTTGTCTTTTTTTTTTTTTTATTTCATTCTTGTAGCATCATATAGTATCCTCAAGATTCTTCAACCACCTCACCACCACCACCTTGGAGTCCCCTTCAATAAGTAGCTGCCCTACACCCAGTTAGTTGATTTGCAAATAGTAATTCTGCCTTGACTGAATCCCCAAGTCCCAAAGGACCTGAGCAGAGGAGTACAATCTCTCCAAGCTCGTTTATCAGAACACCCCCCAATCCCCCATTCCAGTGTCCTGGATTACCTCGGCTTCTCCCATCAAAGTTCAGCTTCCGTGAGCCTTTAGGCAATGAGGTCCATCTTGGAACTGCCCTGGTCTTACTGGATGAACACCTTCCTACTGCTAGCCAATTTCTCCATAAATTTGTAAAGGAGAATTGATGGAACAGTTCCATGGTTTTTAACCAATGTATTTCCCTATTCAACACACAGCCCTTTAAATCTTGACTATTCCTTTCCTTCTCTTGGAAAATACAAGCGTTCCTTTCTTCCCAGATTGTTTAGATCAAGGCTTTTCTAGCGCATCTCCACATAATTTTCCTTTTTTTTGGCCTAATGAAAGTAAAGAGGTTAAAAATCATGCTCACTTTCACTGGCAAGTTCCACCTACACCCAAACAAAGAAAAAAGCCAAGCCCATAATTCTGCAGAAATAGGGCAGGACATTAGACAAGAAAGCTTGGTTGGAAAGAAGTTTTGAAGAGATAGAAATCAAAGGGGTAGTCTTCAGCATGGATGGAGATAGGGCACCTGGTCCAGATGGATTCCCATTATTCTTCTTTCGTAAGTGTTGGGACATTGTTAAAGAAGATTTGCTAGAGCTTTTTAGGGAGTTTTACTCCTTTGCCATTGTAAACAAAGGTTTAAACTCAACCCTTCTGTGTTTAATTCCAAAGAAAGGGGGAATTTTGGAGGTTAAGGACTTTAGACCAATAATCTTGGTAGGGAGCATATACAAAATATTGGTTAAAGTGCTAACAAAAAGACTTAATGAAGTCGTAGGAGATCTGATTTCACCAAATCAGTTTGCTTTTGTTAAAGGAAGACAAATTGTGGACAGTATTTTAATTGCAAATGAGTGTGTAGAAGACAGAAAAGCTCTCAGGAAGCCGGGGATCCTAGTCAAGTTAGACCTTGAAAAGGCATATGATAAAGTGGACTGGGAATGCATCTTAGATTGCTTGAGATTGAGAGGTTTTGGCAGCAGATGGATCAAGTGGATCAAAGGTTGTATTGGCTCATCTTGGTTTCCGGTGCTTCTAAATAGAGAGCCTAAGGGTTATTTCAAGGCTAGCTGAGGGCTTAGATAGGGATGCCCACTCTCTCCTTTCCTTTTTACCCTGGTGATGGATATCTTCAATTATTTATTTGACAAAGCCAAGCTACTAAGTTTGGTTAGGGGCTTTGAAGTTGGGAGAGATTCAGTTTAGATCTCTCATATGCAATTTGCTGATGACATCATCTTATTCTTGGATGTTTCCATGGAAAACACCTCTAATGTGAAAAGGGTAATTGAAGGCATTGAATTAGTCACTGGGTTGAGGGTCAACTTTAGTAAAAGCGTCATTGTACCCATAAACTCAGTAGAAGAGGATCTACTAGTACTAGAGCACTTCAAATCTAAACTGGATTGTAAAGTGGAGAACATCCCTATTTCCTATTTAGGGATGTCTCTTGGAGGAAACCCAAAAACTCTTTAAGCTTTTGGAGGCCGGTGGTGGAGAAGTGTGAAAAGAAACTAGCTTCCTGGAAAAAATGTTTTCTGTCAAAAGGGGGAAGACTCATTCTCTTAAAGGCCTCCCTAGCAAATCTACCAATCTATTACCTTTTGGTCTTCCACATTCTGACTAAAGTGAGAAACCTCTTAGAGAAAACCTAAAGAAACTTTCTTTGGGATGGAGGAGGGGAGAAAAGAAACTACTTGGTAAGTTGGGACCAAGTGAGTAAGCCGAAGGAGGAAGGAGGATTGGTAGTAGGACATCTAAAAGAGAAAAACACCTCTCTTCTGAGCAAATGACTTTGGAGATTCCTTATCGAGTCCAATGCTCTTTGGGCAGCTGTCATCTCAAGCAAATATGGAACAAGTGCAAACAGGTGGGATAGCAATCTTCATTTAAACTGAGTAAAGACTTCAGATCCTTGAAAAGGTATAGTCTCTTCACATTCTTTTTTCCTTCCTTCAATTAGATATAAAGTGGGAAATGGTACTAAAACAAAATTCTGGAAAGACCTCTGGTGGGGGAACTCCACCCTAGCAGACTCTTTCCCTAGACTCTTCAATCTCTCATTAGATCAAGATTCAACTGTCTCCTCTTGTCTTTCTGACCTTCCTACTGATAATAACTTGAACATAAACCTTAGAAGACCCCTAAGGGACATAGAGATATCAGACCTCATGGACCTTTTTCACATCATTAAAGAAGTCTACACCTCCCCTCTCTCCACTGACACCCGAGTGTGGACCCTCCACCCAAATGGTGATTTTCTTGCAAATCTATGTTCAAAGCTCTAACTGCATGTGAACAAAGTTCCTTTTTCCCTTTCAAGAAGATATGGTACAGTCACATTCCATCAAGAGTCTGTTTCTTTGTGTGGGAAGCGTGCCTGCAGAGAGTAAATACCTGTGATCTTCTTCAGAAAAAAAGTTTGGGAAGATCTTATATTTCTCCTCACGCCTGTTTGTTATGCCTTATAGAAGGTGAATCAGCTGATCATCTACTTATCCACTGCAAATTCACTCAAAAGATTTGGTGTCACTTCTTAAACCTGGCTGGTTACAATTGGGTTTTTCCAAAGCATATTACATCCATTACCACCACTTCTACAGCCACAGCCACCACCTGCACCATTGGTACCACCACTTACTATCAGTGCCAGTAACAACAGTGGTAGCAAGTAAGGTGGTGCTTACACCCACTATAAAGACCACATGTCATGTTTGAACTTTGATGCCTGTGTTTGCTTTCTCTCCTATGGGCTACTACAATTGCAGATATGGAAAACAAAATCAATGAACAAAGTACCCCCCCGCCCCTTCCCAAAAGAAAAAAAAGAATACGATAAAAAAAAACTTTCTATTATATCTGAGCTTGCATCAAGAAGCATTAGGGAGATATTTTTATTCAGTTTATTTTTTTATCCTTATCTCTTTCTAGTTTTTCCTGTTATTTGATGGCTGGTTCCTTAGATTATTTGCAAGAGGGAAATGAAAAGAAAGGATGACAAGTGAACTTTTCGCAAAATTAAGGATGTAAAGTCTTAATGAAGTCTTTGGCTGCTGGTGCTGGACTAGTAATGGGGCGTTAAGGCGAATCTGGATTGCCTCATAAAATGCTCCTCACATAGGAACATCTCCCCATGAATGCCAACAAACAAATACAGGAGATGTTTCTGACATGTGGCCCCACGTGCTGTGAGGTGGGTGTGAGGAGGAAATCCAGACTCGATTGAGGCTGCAACAACTTAAAGCAAGACTGTCATAACAAGACTTGAGTTTCAAATTTATCAAATCTCGCTTAGTAAACTTTATGTTTTGTAATTTCAGCACCCTATGGGGGCGTGGAACAAAAAGGGTGACCGTTAGTTGGTCATTGGAAGAGAATCAAGAGCATTCAAACATAAAGGATGAACACTAATTATCTGTTTAGGAGTAAGGTAGGATGATGTAGCAACTCTCGTGGTTTGCTTTTCCTCGACCTTTTGATCTTTATCAGAGTATTGGTCAGATCTGATATTAAGCCTGTACAAACTTCTGGTGTAAAACCTTTTTTCAGCGCTGGTGAAGCGCTTGCTAATTCGGAGGTAGAGCCTGCACTTTGGCATCAAGTCTATATACAGATCTGGAGCTTGTAAGGGATTTTGACAAATTTGTTTGGGTGGAGGCGGTAGGAAAATCTAGGGGTCTTCTCTGTTGTTGGTTCTTTAACTACAGCATTTCAGTCATTATGTGATATTTGGAACAGTGACGATATATTCCATTTTCAAATGCACCACGCCTCTTCTCGGTGACCGGTTGCACTGTGGTGTGAACCAAAACCGAACCACACTATCGGGGAACAGTCCACACTAGGGGTGGATTCGAGCCGAGCTGAATACTTGGCTATTCGAGCTCAGTTTGCTGAAACTGTGTTAGGCTTGAGCTCAATTCGAGTTAGAAACTTGAGTTCAAGTTTGGCTCGGTATTCGAAACAGTGATGATATATTCCATTTTGAAATGCACCACGCTTCCTCTCGGTGATCGGTTGCACTATGGTGTTGACCAAAATCGAACCACACTATCGGGGAATAGTCCACACTAGGGGTGGATTCGAGTCGAGCCAAGCTGAATACTTGGCTATTTGAGCTCAGCTTGCTGAAACTTTGTTAGGCTCGAGCTTGATTCAAGTTAGAAACTTGAGATCAAGCTCGGCTCAGTTCAAAGCTCACAAGTTCGAGCTCGGCTCGGCTCGAGATTGACTGCAAGCCAAGTTTTTTCTAAAAAATAATAAATATATTTTTATTTTACATACAAAAAATTAAGAATTATAAAAATTATTTATTATTATACATGTAAAAAATGTTTTCATTTTGCATACAAAGAAATAAGAGTTATAAAAATTATTTACTATTATGCATAAAATAAAAATATTATTATATAAAATAAAAATTATTTGTTATTTACTATTTATATGTATGTATGTATGTATAAATAGCCCATAGCTGGGCTTGATTAGCAAATGAGCCTATATATCAGGCTCGAGCACGACTTGAAGCTCGGTTTAAACCGAGCTTAGCCGAGCTTTTCACAAGCCGGACTCGAATAGCTCATGAGAAGCTCAGCTCGTGGCCATCCCTAGTCCACACCATATTTTAAATTCTAGTATATGGTTAATTCTTGTGGACCTTTCCATGCCATGGTGGCCAATTCCAAAATTGATGATTCCTTACTTCGTAATGCAATAATGGACCTTTCATTTTAATAATTTGTATAAGAAATACCAAATTATTTATATAATTATTTGATTTGAAAAAATATTACTCTTAGAAATTTACTAATTTTAATATATTTTTGAATTATTTTTATAATTTTTATAATGTTTTATTAATTTTGTGATTTATTATTTCTTTTTTAATAAATGGTTTGAACTAACTATCTTAACTATACATATTATATATAAATGCATTAATTTGTATTGTCATGGTTAAAATATATTATTTTGTTTATCAGTAGATCATCTCACACATTGTAGGTGAGATGCATGATAAATTGAACTGCACCACACCTTGCAGAACTCCTATGAGGGTTTGGTGTGCTTTAGTCCATGGTTTTCAAAACTAGAATGGACCGGACGGTTGGACCGGAAAAACTGGGAACCGGTCAGGTGACCAGTTCCGTTTTACCCCAGAACTGTTAATTTGGTCAGCAAACCGCTGACCCAAGTGGCCGAACTGTTCAACGGTTTGGTTGGTTTTTATTTTTTTTTTATTTTTTTTATTTTTTATTTTTTATTTTTTGTCAAAATAGGCCGTCCATTCGGTTCAAACGGTCGGCCCAAGAACCGGACCCCTGACTGGTTTGTTGTCCGAGTCAGTTTTAAAAACCTTGGTTTAGTCCACCCATTTTATTTACAACATAGAACAATATCCTATTGTGGCGTGGTCTGGACATGCCTTTACCACAAGTGAGGTGTGAATGAGAGCCACCCAATTTCTCATCCACACTATAAAACACCCCCTCAATTTTCTATTCACCTGATTCAATTACATATTCATAACCTTCCTCTGACCAATCCATGGCTGCTCTTATTCTTCTATGGTCATCCTCAAAAACACCTAAGAAAGAATTATGGCAGTATTTAACCAATCTTCAATCTTCAGCTGGGCAACCCCTTACCCTGGATACTAACTGGAGATATGAATGATATATACCTTTGTCAAGACCAAAAGAATTTTTGATACATTACTCTCTAAATCAATGAAAAGTTCAATCTCGCCGACATTGATTTTGTGGGCCCTCCTTTCACATGGACCAATGGTCAAAAGGGCCTAAACAGAGTCTCAGAAACACTCGACTGTGCTTTAGCAACTTCTGATTGATTAACATTTATCCCAATTCCATAATTCATCGGATCATGGTCCAATAAAACTAAACTGCCTTACCTAACTATCGGAAATTGTAGTTTGATTTTTGGGAGAATAACGGTTCAGCCCAGGTCAGAATTTGTAGGCTCAAAGTACTGTTGGGGTAGGTGCCAATTCGGAATTGATGCCAATTCATGGGTGGGTGTTGGTGCATAGAATGTGATTTATTGACATTTTGAATGTTTAAAGCATTGCAGTGGAAATCAGAAATCTACATTGGCCCTGTCCGTACTTTTCCGTTGATTTTTTACTTTTTAGACAGGACATATATGGTGCCATGACATCATATCTCATGTTTGGAATCAACAAGGAGAAGGCTCATACTCTCACCAACTCCACTCAAAAGCTGCAAAAGATCATTCCATTTGGATAGACAGTCTTTGGAAATATCCAAGATCATCTCAATGTTCTTTCTAATGAAATATCTAGGCTTTAATTGCAGTCATCATCAACCAACAATACCTCCCTATTGAAGTCCCTTGACAATATCACCATTGGTTGCTAAAAGAAGAACAACTCTGAAGATTAAAATCAAAAGAGCTTTGGTTGCGTGATGGTGATAAGAATACTAAATTTTTTTATTACATAGCAAACCACAAGAACATAAGGAATAACATTGTCATTGAGTGGATGAAGAAATTAATGGTTCATGGACATTTAACAGGAAAGAGATCTCTGAAATATTTATCCAAGTTATCAAGGATGTAGCCTGTTGGAGGTGTTAAGGAACTGTTTGATCCCAATTCCCCCATTTCCATTCACCTTTAACAACTTCAGCAAACTCACCAGGATTCTCTTCTTCAACCCCCACCCTTTGAGGAAGTCTTTCTAGCAGTTAAGTCAATAAGCCCTCATAAGGCACTAGGCTTGGATGGGTTAAGAGCTTTTTTCTATCAACACTACTGGAAAATGATTGGTCAAGAGATATACAAGATGGTGCTTAATTTTTTCACCTCTAAAACTCTCCCCAAGGAAATCAATAATACCAACAATGTTTTCATTCCAAAACACAACTCCTCAATGGAACCATTGAGTTTCATGCCAATTAGTTTCCGCAATGTATTGTACAAGATTATCACAAAATGGATGGTCATTGTTTTCAACCCATACTACAGGAAATCATCTCATCTCAACAATCTGGTTTTTTGAAAACTAGACAAATCACTAATAATATACTAATAGTCAAAGAAATCTTACACGAGGAGAGGCAAGGTTGGATGGCCCTCAAAGTGGACATGTCAATAGCTTTTGACAGAATGGTGGGAACTTCTTGCAAGAAGTAGAATGAACTTCCCATTGAAATGGTGCAAGCTCAAGTCAATGCATCTCAACTCCCACTTTCTCCATTAAGTTAGGAGGTGAAGCCTATGGTCACTTTCATCTTGCGAGGGGACTAAGGCAAGGGAGATCCCCCCAAGTCCATATCTCTTCATTATTGGTATGGGAATGCTCACTCAATTGCTTTAAAGTTGTAACTCGGGCCAATCACTCATCTATGTTTGTTGATGACTGTATTTTATTTTGTAAAGCAAAACTCTCTCAAGTCAAGGCCCTCAGTGTTAAAGACATTTGAAGAGATTTTAGGGCAAAAGATCAACTTTGGGAAGTCAAACATCATGTTCACTAGAAATGTTCCGAGACATCACCAGAAATTTTTCTCATTTTCTTCATGTTAAAAATCCACTGGTGGATTTGAAATATTTGGGGTTCAAAACTGCAAATATTGGTTTGAAAGCCAAGAATAGCAACTTTAATAAAGAACTACTGGATGGTGTACAATCTGATTGAATGCATGAAGTACAAAACTGCTCTCCCGAACAGAAAGAAAAACACTAGTAAAATTAGTGGTGCAAGGATTGTTAATTTTACTAGTGCAAAAATACTCATTCAATGGCTTTACACTTAACCTCTCAGCCCATCTGATGGGTTTCATGGGGTGCACTGTCCATAACAGTGTATTCGGCCAAGCCTTGTAACAAAGGCTGGGCTGAACCCATGTGGCTGATGTGTAGATCAATATTTGGGTCCTACGCCATACAAGAAAGCCCAACTGGGCAACGGTTTGGAAGGCTTAATGAATACATAACCCTGAATGGGCCATAAGCTCATTTCGAACAGGGCTAATTTGATTAGTCTTTAAGGGGCAAATTCTGAAATAAAATCAACTGATAGGATTGGGGCCACACCCTATCCACTCAGAGAGTCCAGGATTTAAATGAGATTTAGATTTGTTAACTTTCTAATTAGATTAGGAGCTGGCTGATCTAATCTGCAGATAAGATAAGGATTATCCCTTATCTTAAAGGGACTTCTAATTCAGATATGATTTGGGTTAGCAACTCCTAATGGGATTAGGAGCTGATCCCTTTAAGTCTATAAAATGAAGAGGGGGCGGCAGCCTTTAGACACAACATCACAACAGACAATCAACTGTCTTGTCTTCAGAGTTGAGATCACAGAAGAGAGAATTATGCACCCTACAAATACTCTCTAGCCGCCTCCTTCCTGCAGCCGCCGCCTACAACAGTTCGATCTACATTGCTTGGGAGAAATCAAGATTGGATCTTGATTCCAATCTTTTGGAGAAAAGATTGGTAGGAGTTGTATTCACAAGCCGTCCAGGTGATTCTTGGGAAGAATCATGTTCTTAGGAAGGACACTGTTGATTCTGCTCCACCTTGCATTGCGCCTTCTTTAGTGGGAGCAGATTTTGGTTTCTACCTTGGGCATGAACACCTCTATTGAGAGATATTATTTCTCTGTATCAGGTATTATCTCTCTCTCCTCCTTTTGGTTCAGATCTGGTTCAGTTTATGGTTAAAGAATGATCTTTGAAAATATGATTTTCTAAATAGGGAATTCGATTCTCAATTGAAGGGAAAGAAATTTTTTTTTAAATTTGGCCCCTTTATTCCGCAATCTTGGGCGTCCATATGATGGATTTCCTATCCCTTCAGTGGTATCAGAGCCATGGTTCAAATCTTGAACCATTCTGTTTCAGATCTGAACCTACGCAAATAGGGAGAAGGCGTTCTACCCAATTTGCGCAGATATGGGTTTTGGGAAATTTGTTCCCAAAACAGATGGGCAAATAATCTGAAATTAATTTTAAATAAATCTGATTATTATTTAGAATAGTTCTTTATAATTATCTTGACTTATGGGCTGTTCGTACAAGAGGAGATCGAAATCTTGGTTTGCGTAGGGAGAACTGCAAGATTTGTAGTTTATTGAATTTATTTATTACAATTGGCCTGTAAATAATTTTTTTTTATTTTTAGACTCAATGTATAGGCATTCGATCTGATGTAATAATTAATAGAAATATGATTTCTATTTAATTTTATTTTTGGATCGAAGATGGCGGCGTAGAGAAGGAGATTTCGCAGATGGGAGATTCGCTATCTGCGATTTGTAGTTTGAGAAACTGCAATCTGTGATCTAACCTTTGTTTTGCAGGATGGAGTGTGCGAACAACCCTGATTAACTGATTTTTGTTTTTCTTTTATCAGTTATTTAATTTAAGATTATTTTCTTGAATTAAGGATTTAATTAAAAATCAAACCCTAGACCCATTCGAACCAAGATTGGTTCAAACTGTTTGGACCAATTCTAGGGTTTAATCAAGGCTGAAAGTCAGCCCTAATTTTTCCACTAATGGGCCTAAGGATTAATATTTAATTAAATGGTTAATTCGGCTTAGCCTATAAAGGCCTAGTTTTAAATAGTTAAAACTGCAAAAGCCCATTTTAAAGGATAAAGCTATATGGGCCGAATTGGGTAACCCTAATTCAGCCCATATATCTAGATAATATTAATGGTTAATATTATGGAATTTTAATGGGCTTCCAATGGGCCTTACAGATAATTAATTGATTGGATCAATTTATCCCTACATGAGATGTATGGATGTGTGATGTGCTGCGTACATGGGCCATAAGTACTTGGCCCATGCTCATTCGACAGTGGCTCTTGCGCATACCATGGCTGAATGCACATAATTTCCATGGCGTCCCTTATGGTCATTGGATCCCTCATCAAGAGGTTACGTGCGGAACCCCAACCGATTTAAGGCCCACCGAAATCTGGCTTTATGAAAGTCAGTGGGAGCCACTTTGGTTTGACCTAAAACAAACTAGGGTGTAATTATTTGTTCCCTCCAGCTAATATGAGTGCATGTGATACGAAGATTCATATGATGAACTCTCTAAAGGCCTTCCATCATTAGCATGAGGATGGGTCTTTCAGTAATGAGGAAACGCACAAGAAAATGGGCTATCCATTTGCTGTTGGACTTGTCTGAGTGTTTCATATGATGATAGGGGCGTCATAGACTGATGTGGGAGGGGCTTCACCAAAAAATGAAAACTCTCTCACGGTACCTTGACGTTCACGAATATGATGGGTAAGCACTCACTGGACAGAAATGTTTACCTGAAAACGGCTCTGAACCTTGTCTGACAGAGGCCAAAGGGAAAACTCATATGATGAGTGGATATGATCCTTCACAGAAAGGTGGTGGGATTATGCAGCTGAAACTGTTGGTTCCATGCACCCTATGTGATTTTCCACATTTCTAGAGACAACTCGTAGCCTCCGTCACTGAGAAAGGAGGGAAATCTCATAGATGAATAAATGGAAATGGATCGTAGATTAAAATCCATATCTATGAAATGAACATGAATCAAATTAGGTTGTGGACTGATGTTTGCTCTTTTTTCAGAAAATGGCAAACGGATCTTTTGCAAAGCTTCTTGATGACACCAAGCTTAAGGGCCCAAAACTATGGCGACTGGTACAGGAACCTTATGCTGGTCCTACCTTCAGAAATGCTGGACAAAGTGGCAAAGAATCTCTCCCCGGAGCATTCGGGAGACATGGCTTCTGAGGCCCGAAGGAGAGACTTTTTGGAATGGAAGGAGAAAAACTCCCTAGCCCGGTGTTACATCATCGCCTCCTTGGACAACCCAATACAGAGGCAGTTCGATCAGATTGAACTTGCCAATGACATATTGGATAGCTTGAGGACGATGTATGAAGAGCAAAATCGTTCTACTCGGCAAAAGGTCTTGAAGCAGTTCATGACCACTCAAATGTCCAAGGGCCAACAAGTTCACGACCATTGTCTTTGGATGATGGGTTACATCAACAAACTGGAGGCTATTGGATCCGAGCTGGACCTCGCAACCCAGATAGACGCTATCCTTAATTCTTTACCTCCTTCCTTTAATCCGTTCATCATGAACTATAACATGAACAAGTTGAATGTTAGCTTGCAAAAGCTCAGCAATATGTTGCAAAGAGCTGAAGAACTGATTAAAAAGGATGAGCCTGTAGCTATTCTTGTTGAAGCTAGCAAAACGAGCAAGAGAAAGAGGAAGGCAAAGAAGCCTCGGAAGAAAGCCACCAAAGGCAAAAGGCAGAAGAAAGACAAAGCATCGGATGCCTGTCACTTCTGCAAGAAGACCGGCCACTGGAAACGGAATTGTCCTGCCTACCTGGAATCCAAGAAAGGTAATTTCGAAACTTGTGTTATAGAAACCAATTTATTGGTAGCTTCTGCGTCCTAGTGTATTGACTCCGGGGCTTCAACTCATGCGTGTAACTCACTGCAGTGGTTCAAGGTAAGGAGAAGGCTGAGTGAAGGAGAAGTCACTATCTATTTGGGGACTACTGCAACTGTTGCAGCCGCGACAACATGAACGATGGAGTTAATTTTTAGAGAATGAAAAGTTGTACTAAAAGATTGTCTTTATGTACAAAACTTGAGAAGAAATTTGATTTCTGTTTCAAAACTATGTGTAGATGGTTATTCAGTCTTCTTTAGTAATACGATTACTATTAAAAGAAATAACAGATTCATCGCATACGGGGAACCGGAGAACGGTCTCTATGTTCTACATCCTTCTCTAGAAACTAACATAAGTGAAACTACGTCGGCTGAAATCCCCAAGAAGAGAGACCATGATACAGTTAATCCCACGTGTCTATGGCATTACCGAATTGGCCACATCGGTGTTGACCGAATCACAAGGTTGGTAAAGGATGGTCCTTTGGATTTTCCAACTGTAGAAGATGTTCCCACCTGTGAGCCTTGCCTACAAGGCAAGATGATGAAACGACCATTTAACGGTAAGCCTGAAAGATGTACATGCACACTTGACCTAATACATACTGATGTATGTGGTCCCTTGAGTGTTAGGACATGAAATCAACACGTGTATTTCATCACCTTCACAGATGATTTCTCACAATATGGTTATGTGTACCTAATGAGACACAAGTCTGAATCTTTTGAAAAGTTCAAAGAGTTTAGACAAGAGGTCGAAAAACAGTTGGGGAGAGAAATTAAAGCCCTTCGATCTGATCGAGGTGGCGAGTATCTCTCTGACAAGTTCAGTGACTACTTAAAGGACAATGGGATAGTATCACAATTAGCTCCTCCTGCTACACCACAACTTAACGGTGTTTTAGAGAGGAGGAATAGGACCTTATTGGATATGGTCCGGTCACTTCTCATACACTCAGAGTTACCCACATCCTGTTGGGGTTACGCATTAGAGACTGCGATTTACGTGCTGAATCGGGTTCCAACCAAATCGGTTCCAAACACTCTATATGAACTTTGGACCGAAAAGAAACCAAGTGTCAGATACTTGAAGATTTGGGGTTGTCCAGCACACGTTAAAAGAACAAGTGCAGACAAGTTGGAATCCAAGACCAGTCGTTGCCTATTTGTAGGCTACCCAAAAGGCTCTGTAGGTTATCTTTTCTATGACCCAAGTGAGCAGAAAGTGTTATGCAGTCGAAATGCCCAGTTCTTGGAGACTAATTATATCTTGGACACCCATCGTCAGGAAATTGTTCTTGGTGAGGAGAGCTCAGGAGCAGTGGGAGATGTCCCACAAGTTCTAGGTAGTGACCAACCTAGAAGATCCACTTGGGTATCCATGCCACAAGTCTGTTATGGTTATAACCAGAATAGTTGCCTGGTGGAAACCTTGACTAGTGAGGAGGATCCTGTGACTTACGCGGAAGTTATGTTGGACATAGATTCCCAGAAGTGGGTGGAGGCCATGAGAGCAAAGATGGACTCAATGGATACAAATGGAGTCTAGACTCCAGTAGATCCGCCCTCCGGGGTAAAAGCAATCGATTGCAAATGGATTTACAAGAGGAAGAAAGGCCCCGGTGGTAGAGTTGAGACCTTCAAAGCTCATCTGGTGGCGAAAGGGTACACTCAGAAAGAGGGCATCGATTATGAGGAAACCTTTTCGCCTGTGGCCATGTTTAAATCCATTAGGATCCTGCTAGCTGTAGCAGCATACCATGATTATGAGATTTGGCAAATGGATGTCAAAACTGCATTCCTAAATGGAGATCTTACTGAAGATATCTATATGCAGCAGCCGCAAGGCGTCATAGCTACGGGTCAGGAAAACATGGTATGTAAACTTAATATATCCATTTATGGACTTAAGCAAGCTTCTAGAAGTTGGAACATCCGTTTTGACTATGCCGTCAAATCGTTTGACTTCGAGCAGAATCCGGATGAACTCTGTGTTTGTAGGAAGTATAGTGGAGATAAGGCTACCTTCTTGGTTCTGTATGTAGATGGCATTCTACTCATTGGGAATGATGTAGGAATGTTGACTACGGTGAAAGTATGGCTTTCACAGCAATTCTCCATGAAAGATCTTGGAGAGGCCTCCTATATACTAGGTCTTCGACTCTATAGAGAAAGATCGAAGCGGATAATAAGATTATCCTAATTTGCCTACATTGACAAAATAGTCAAAAGATACAACATGGAAAACTCCAAGAAAGGAAATGTTCCTTTCAGGCACGGAGTAACTCTCTCCAAGAAGATGTCTTCCAAGACTTCTGAGGACATTGATGGCATGAAAGACGTTCCCTATGCCTCTGCCGTAGGGAGCACCATGTATGCCATGCTGTGCACTCGCCCTGACATTGCTCAGGTAGTGAGTGTAGTAAGCAGATTTTAGGCCAACCCAGGGCAGGAGCACTGGACTGCTGTGAAAAACATACTTAAGTACCTTCGAAGGACAAAAGAGTTTTGTCTAGTATTCGATGGTAGCTCACTACAGATCCAAGGGTATACAAATGTCGATTTCCAGTCGGATCCAGATGATAGAAAGTCTACATCTGGATATCTTTTCACGATAGGATCATGTGCTATTTTCTGAATGTCAGCAAAACAGAGGTCCTAAGTAGCAAATTAAAAGTCCACAACCGAAGCCGAACACATTACCGTAAGTGAGGTTGCCTTATGAATGAAGGTGTTCATTCCTGAATTTGGAATTCAGCACATCACCCATTCCAGTGTTGTATGACAACACTGGACCTACGGGAGGATGATAGTAAGAGGTAGCATCAGCGGAGAATGTGGTAGACCCATTGACTATGCCGCTTTCACATAAAGTGTTTAAGAAGCATGTGGAAAGCATGAGACTCCGGCTAGTACCTGATTGGACCCAAGTGCAAGTGGGAGCTGTTAAACAGTTTTGTATGCCCTTAGCTTCAATCAAAATGATGTACTTTATGAATTTATTGTAAATGAATAAAAGTGAATATTTGATTCATGTTCCCTTGGTATGTTTCTGTGTAATACCCTTAAACTGGACACTTAATGAGACTCGTGTTAGTTTAGAATGTTCACAGCCAGTGGATCGGTCTGGGGAGACCTATCCTGTCAAGGCTGACACTGTGGTGCCACCAAGTCGGTTGGGGTGGCTTCTCTCAGCTACCAGGGTGAGACCCTAGGCACATACAGTGTGGGATTAATTGAATCTTTGAATTGGACCAGATTTCCAGTATTGCCCTGGACCTTGGAGATTGATGGGCAAAACTGGAAAGTTACACCCAACCCCTAGACTCGATTATGATACTGCACTAGGTGTCGGATTGTGATGTGTTTGATGTATCAATCAGTGAGATCCTTAGCGGAGGTCAAAACCTGGGTATGGTGGGACAGTTTGAGAATTCATATGAGTGGGTGATCATAGTGACAGGATCAGTCCCTTTGTCGGACAAAGGTAATGATCGGGGATGCATTCTCACTGATGGAAACCAAGACTGCAGGCAGCCGATTTCAATCGTTAAGATTTGTTTTGCAAAATATATTTTATATGAGATATAAAAATATATATATATATTATGGTTTTGAAATGTTTGCAAAAAGGTTTTAATTCCCGGGATCCATACTTGAGAGAGTGCAACACTGTTCCTTGCAGCCGAGGGAGATGTCCTCTCTTGTCGGGCAGTGTATGATCATTATGGGCTGAGAGGTTAAGTGTAAGGCCATTGAGGATAATACCTGATGGGCTAATCTTGCATCTGCCCACAGTCCCTGGGTGTTACAAGGTAGCTTGGCCCAAGGACCTCTTAGGGTAAGTATTGGACCCATAGAGCCCATCTGATGGGTTTCAGGGGGTGCACTGTCCATAACAGTGTATTCGGCCAGGCCTTGTAACAAAGGCTTGGCTGAACCCATGTGGCTGATGTGTAGATCAATGTTTGGGTCCCACGCCATACAAGGAAGCCCAACTGGGCAGCAGTTTGGAAGGTTTAATGAATACATAACCCTAAATGGCCCTTAAGCCCATTTCGAACATGGCTAATTTGATTAGTCTTTAAGGGGCGAATTCTGAGATAAGATCAATTGATAGGATTGGGCCCACACCCTATCCACTCAGAGAGTCTAGGATCTAAATGAGATTTAGATTTGGAAACTTCCTAATTAGATTAGGAGCTGGCTGATCTAATCTACAGATAAGATAAGGATTATCCCTTATCTTAAAGGGACTTCTAATTCAGATATGATTTGGGTTAGCAACTCCTAATGGGATTAGGAGCTGATCCCTTTAAGTCTATAAAAGGAAGAGGGGGCGGCAGCCTTTACACACAACATCACAACAGACAACCAATTGTCTTGTCTTTAGAGTTGAGATCACAGAAGAGAGAATTCTGCACCCTGTAAATACTCTCTAGTCGCCTCCTTCCTACAGCTGCCGCCTACAGCAGTTCGATCTCCATTGCTTGGGAGAAATCAAGATTGAATCTTGATTCCAATCTTTTGGAAAAAAGATTGGTAGGAGTTGTATTCACAAGCCGTCCAGGTAATTTTTGGGAAGAATCAAGTTCTTAGGAAGGGCACTGCTGATTCTGCTCCACCTTCCACTGTGCCATCTTAAGTGGGAGCAGATTTTGGTTTCTACCTTGGGCGTGAACACCTCCATTGAGAGATATTATTTCTCTATATCAGGTATTATCTATCTCTCATCTTTTTGGTTCAGATCTGGTTCAGTTTATGGTTCAAGAATGATCCTTGAAAATATGATTTTCTAAATAGGGAATTTGATTCCCAATTGAAGGGTGTCAATCGATCGATTTTGTATTGGACCCCGTCCAGTCCAAAATCAATTTGGACGGATTGAACGGACTAAGTTGACTTCAGTACGGCTGGTTTGGCATCCTTTCACATGTCAATAACTTGTTATGGTAGGTATTGGGGGATCAAACTGAGGTTAGGCCCAAAGTACAGGGTATTAATCTACAATTTTCCCTTTAAATAATTAAATTAAACACCCCATTATATACTTGATATACATCATTATAAGTTTTGCAAATACCTTGAAACACCAACAAAAAAAATCAGTTGATGCTTCTTTTTATCACTTCTACAAAGTGGTTTAGTGGAAGCAGCTCAATCAAAGTTTTAGGGCCTGTTTGGTGCATCTTTTTGGGAAGATCTTCTAGTAGCTTTGACAATCAAAAGACGCATTGAGTTTTTGTATGAAGATCTGAGCAGCCTGAAGAACGTTTGGTAAACACACATCTTTCTGTTTGTCTTTCCTTGTCTTTCCACGCAAGAATAAAATGCAAAAGACGTGAAAAGTTTCATTTAGAGCTTCCCAAAATCAACCCAAAATGGGTTTTTCGCGTCTTTTTGACGCTTTGGCTTTGGCGGCTAAATCTTCTGAGAGACAAACAAAAATAGATAAAAAATCAGTCTGCCCAATTTGTAAACAGCCAAAAGACCGTGCGGAAAGACACACCAAACAGGCCCTCAGCATTTGGGAGGACTTTCAGTCTACAGTTTTTGGCTTTCAAGGCGGGGCCTGCTCTAATAGCCTATAAGCAATGTTGGTAAAGAATTGGGGTTCACTTCTCATAAAACGCACCTCACACCGAGACCTCACAGTACATCTCACAGTGTATTGAAAACATCTCCCCACAAATAATAACACACGAGAACGGAAAGTATTTTTCAGTTGCTTCTTCATAGCAGCTATATGAAAGCATCTCAATCGAAGCTTCAGTCGACCCAAACAGGCCCAAGACAATTAAGGGCCTGTTTGGGAGGGCAGAGCTGAAGGTTCAGTGAAGCTGGGTCAGCTGCTTTGAAGCACTCCAGCATAAACTAATCAAAGAGGCTAAAGTGGACAGCCCTTCAAGTTATAACTGCCAACTAATTTGGGCTCTCCTGATTTTCCATCAAACATAGCTTAGAGTCCATATTGGGCCCATCTTGAAAAGCCAGAAGCCGCTGAGCTTCAACTCTCCCAAGGTGCAGTAACAAAGAATCAGTTAAATCCTCATCAATAATCGAACAGGAAAAGTTCCAACTTCTAATATGAACAAATCAACCAACCAATTCTAAAACTATTTAAATAAAGCTAGGAGACCAAACTATAGGCCTATTTTTGAAACTGAACTAGTTTTAGGAAAATCGGTAACTGAAACTAAATTGAAGCCGATTGGCTAACCAGTTGATTGGTTTCATTAACCGGTTTGGTTTGTCAATTTTTTGGTTTTTATTTGTATAATATATAATATAAATAAATATATATAATAAAAATTAGAAATACATATAAAATATTATATTGTAAATAATAAATTATATATATATATATATTGTGTGTGCGCGCATATGCACGTGTCGGTCGGTTCTGTTAACCACTAATTTTTTATATTGATTAATTGAACCGAACCGAAACCTTTAATTTTTCAAAAATACCGAATTGATCAATTTGATTAACCAGAACCTTCAGTTTGTTTTCACCAATTGGTTCGACTTTTTGGTTTTTCATGATCACCCCTAAACAAAGCCAACCACCATCAGACCATCACCACACCAATATCGTCAAGGGCTCCAAGCGTACCTGGTACTTATCCTATCTCTGTTCATCTCATCATCAGAACCACAATGGTGGAGGCAAGGGCTCCCCTGTAATATTGCATTTCAACAGATGATGGGAAATGGGTGGTTATATCCAAGCTTTGCCAATTCTTAACGATGAAAGACCATCCAATTGTTATATCCTTTTTTGGTTGATAATTACGATTAGGGGTGTTAATTGACCAATTTTAGATTGGATCCATCTAAATCAAAATCAATTTAAACGTATCACGCATCAGTCTAAACCTAATGATCCAAAGTATTTGTTGGATTGAATTGGACGTGGTCTAATATATTGGATTGGATCAAATCGAATCAATATCCAATCTATTAATAAAAGACAAGATTATAAGAATGCCAATGGACCAGATTTGGGTTGGAAGACTACTTGCAGGGGAGATGGAGCCTCTCATCAAGTTTCGATTAACTTGCAATTTCAGCAAGAATCGTATCGTACTTTGCTTGTTCATTTTCTTTTTATATAGCTTGGGGGTTTGGTTGCTGCCTTTGCCCTTTCTATTCTTTTTTTAGTTATTTGCAAAAGGTCTTAGATGAAGGGTTGTTGCAAAAGGTGTGTCCTCATATGAAAGGATCCCATAACATTTTTAGGACCCATTTGGTTTGTGGGAATAGGGGGTCTGGAATCGGATCATTCTGATTCCAACTATTTGGTTGGATGGAATTAAAATCCTATTCTCATTCCCACTGGAATGGCATTCCCCTGTTTGAGGGAATGGCCATTCCCTAGCCCTCCCTTGGAAATGAAATCCCATTTTAGCTGATTTCAATTCCCATTTTCATTCTTGTCTGAATCAAGTAGACTATGGGAATGGATCATTTTGATTTCAATTCCGGAGGATTTCGATTCCGATTCTGATTTTGATTCCGACTTTGACTGCAAACCAAACGGACCCTTAGTTATTTGACTCTTGTATATTTGTTGTTAATGCTCAGTTTGGAAGGAATATAAATACAAATATGAACAGTGCAAATGCATATAAAATAATACATAATACAAGGTTTTAATTTGTATTTGTACTCCTTCCAAACATAGCCTAATGACTTCTTTTTTTGTTGCAATGTTTTATGTCAAATTTTCATGGCTCTTGGAAGATTTATCCTTAAAAGCGTAGATTTTTTAATATTTTTGGGCTTTAATATAAATTTTTATGCTTAGTTCAATTTGGATCTGATTGGACCCCATATGGTCCATTTGCATTTCAATTGGACCAGTTTGGACTTGGTTTCTATAATCTTCGTTGGATTGGGTCTGGTTAATTTGTAAATGGATGCCAGTTGGACCAGATCATCAGAGGGCATCAGTTCATGGTCCTTCCACCAGGTGGTCATTTCTAGCCCAATCCGTCCAGCTCACAATAAGCTTGTGAAAGATTTCTTTTGACTAAAATGCCCATATTTTTTACTTTAGATCCCTCTTTAATTGTGAGGATAAAAAGGTATTTTGAAGTATTACTTTTCACTTCATTCATTTTCTTTTTATTAAATCATATATTTAAAGTGTTCTTTTATCACTAATTAGATCTATATCCAATAATTTTAATCATATAGAATCCATATTTGTTAAAACCAACCTAAACAAATCCGTTCTTTTGTCTAGGTGGCACTGTGGCAAGTAAACAATTCAACCATCTGGGTATCTTATAGTTAAATAATAAAAATTTTAAAGTAGAAATAAACACAAAAAAAGTATAAAAATTAGGGCACATCTCTAATATTTTGCATCAATCATATTAAAGAAAACCAAGTGTGATAAACAAGATTTTATTTTTTTTGGTGAGGATGATAATGAAATATAAAATTTAAATCTAACCCAAAAATGAAATCATTTTCCATTTTGGTGGTAAGTCAACAGTTCAACCTTTGTGTCATAAGTGTCATCATAATTAAATAATAAAAATAAAAAAGATTGAAATATAAAATATTTTGGATACATTATTACTATTATTATTGTTATCATCATCATTTAAAATTGTTACGTTCAAAATCACAAATAAATTTTATTTAATATATATCATTACATGCATTGAATATAATGAATTTAATAATGTAAGCCCAAAACTCGACCCAGCCCATGATCACCCTCTATTGCCACGTCTGTTCTCTCTATGGAACCATAACCCTAAACTAACTAGTACTGGTCTTTGAAGTAATTTCCTTTTCCCCCATTAACGACAACAAATCAACAATAAAGATTAAGTAATGAAATTTTTAATTCAAAGAATATTATTTCATAAACTATCAATAAGCATAGAATTTACATAAGGTTGGAGAATACCATCAGACTAAAAAAGAGTTCAAATACTTGGCTTTCTGAGCTACAAAAGGAATATGTGCTAATATCAGTACTCCCCTTGAGCGGGAACAGAATGCAAACATTGCCATATCCCCCAAACAACGAATTTGGGATTTAGCATCATCATTGAAGGTATCCGGCAAACTCTAGTCAAAAGAAGAAGGAAAACAAAAAGCAAAAAACAAAAACTGATTCCATGAGTTTAGTTCATCCATCAGGAGAATCGGAATCTACTTTCTGATAATTAATAGAAATGAAGGAAAAATTCAAGCTCGTCTCCTAAGACAAAGTACATTTTGTATTGTCTTGGAACAATAGCAATTCGTGCAAACTGGCTTGCAGTTCAGGGTAAATCACTATTAAAAACTTCCAACTTGATGACTGGTCAGTTCTGGATTAGAGACCTAAAATGGGTCCTACAAACAAGGGTTGATAGTTCAAGTTGGTTCAATAATTTTTATTCAGTGTTTCAGCCCTTCTCTTAAGATAAATTAGGGTTTTAATGAAAAATTAGAGCACTAGCTTCTTTCATAAATTCACTTTCCAAATTACAAATCAAACCTAAGATTATTTTATGAGTTCAGCCACAGTGCATTCATTAATATTGGTCGCACGTTGAATTCAAATCTCAACCAATTATGTTAAAGTCTGTTTATCAAATGGGTTTAGGGCATTTTTGCATTAAAAATACAAGATTTTTTAGATATGATTTTCTAATAATAATTCTTATTCTAATTAAGAACAATATGTAGACCTGCTTTCCTCAGTTACCACAGCTTTATCGGAAAACATCCAAACCCACCACTAATTCCCAACTAAAGAACTATTGCCCCACAACAAAAGCCAGATAAGAAATTCCTATCTTACTTTATGAGTGTAGAAGACATTGCTTTCAACTTTGCTGTGAGAGTAAACATCAATCTCTTCAAACATCAGTTTTCATTAGTCCAGGGCCTGTCCCTTGGTCAAGCCCAAATGTGCAGCTGAAGTTTTAATTGATTTAAGGGTCCATTCGGTTTACAGTTGGAATTGGAAGCGGAATCGAAATCTTTCAGAATCAGAATTAGAATGATCTATTTCTATAGTCTGTTTAGTTCAGACAGAAATGGGAATAAGAATTGAAATTAGAAGGAATGAGACTTCATTCCCAAAGAAAAGATAGAGAATGACCTGGAGAAATACTATTCTAACAGAAATGAAAATAAATTCTGATTTTGCCCAATCAAATAGTTGAAATTGAAATAACTCATTTCAATTCCAATTCTAAACCCTTATTCCTGCATACCAAACAGAGCCTTAATTGATCCATAGCTTATAGCATAAGAAGAGGAAGGATAAATTAATTGAGGACCATCAGAGGTGCACTTAAGTCAAACTCTAAATTGAAATGTGATTCTTTAGAGGTATAATAAAAGTTAGTGATGAGACCAATTCTATCCAGAAAAGGGATCAAATGCTTTGGGTATGCATGACACACAAACAAGCTAATATAATATAAATCTTCTAGATCGTTATGCCCCAGAACAAAGAACTTGGCATCATCATCTCTCCACAAAAGAATGAAGCACCCAATAAACACCAGTCAAAATCAAAGAAATTGATTCCACCACTTACAGAAAATTCAAATTGAACGCCACCGGAGAAAGTGGGCTCCGTGGTAAGTACTTTTATCAAGATGGGGCACTTTTAATTTTTGGGAAAATTAGAATTTAAAAACACAAAAGAAGAATAAGAGAATAAAAAGAAAATAAAATCAACACCTTTTTTAACTCTGATGTCCAATATCAACTTCACTCAACGTTAGACCTGTTCATGGGCTGGGCTGGGCTTTGCTTCTTTATCAATAGAAAATGTGCAGGTCTGAGCCTGAGACCAGTCTGACCATCGGGCCTAGATTTTGAACTCAAGCCTGGCTCTTATATAAAGCCTGAAGCCTGAGTCTGATCTGTATACAAAATGTCTTTTTTTCAGTGTACTTTTATGAATTAATATTATAATAATTTAATAAATTAATAAACTAATTTGTATTTCTTAATAGTAAATTAATATTTATTAATAATTAAAGAAACAAATATTATAACATAAGTACTTTTTTATTATATATAAGTATTGGGCTGGGCTTGGGCCCAAGTAGGACTTATTTGAGAAAGCCTGAACCCAACCTGAAAGATGATTGGGCCTGGTATTTAAAGTCTGAGCTCGAACTCGCAGGCCTGAAATTTTGTTCAAACCCAAAAAATAACGGATCAGGTCGGTCTGAGCCATCGGATTACCTGATCCATAAACAGGTGTACTCGATATGTTTTAGAGTGAGCCAAAATTCAAAATATTGATACTCATAATAAGCAAAAGTTAGTAACAATTAGAGAGATGGACAGAAACAATATGTAAAGCTTGTAATAATAAATGGTCACGTTTTACAACTTAGGAGGACTTGTGTTGCGTTTTATCAAAATTTAATGGGCCTGTTAGGGGTGTTCAAATTTGGTTATCAAACCAAAAACTGAATTGAATAAGCCAATTCGTTTGGTTGTTTTGGTTTTTTGTTCTATTCCGTTTGATGATTTTAGAAATACTGGTTTTTGGTTTTCAATTAGATTTGAAAAAAGAAATCAATCAAACCGAATAAAAATTTGAATTAATCAAAATAAATACATATATTTATTGTTTAATTATAAATATTAATATTAGCATTAACATATATGAATATTACTATTTATATTAATAATAATATATAATATGTATTTTAATTATAAATATTAATATATTTTAATAATAACTGTTAATATAAACTAAACATATATGAAAGCAAACCGAACCGATTTTTCAGTTCAGTTCATTAAAATTGCCTAACTTAAATGTCAGTTAGGTTCTATTTCTGACCAAACCAAACCAACCGAATGAACAGCCCTACGGGTAATTATAAATGGTCAAACAAGTCGCACCCCTATTTGGGTTTGGTCAAATTTTGAATGGAAATGATAACTCAGGTCAATCATGTTGCATCCCTATTTTTAAGCACGCTATTAATATAAAGGGTAAATTGTTGAATCTCTTAAAGTTTGGTAATTGAAATCATTTTCTTCAAATTTTTTGACACAGTTGCAAATAAATTTCCTGAGATAGAATCCTCTAATAAGAGGTATAAAAATGTCCAAAATACCCATGTAGTTACTTTTGATCAAAATATTTATTTTCCATTTTTTTCATATCAATCACTATCCCAAGTTTCTCCAATCTCTTTTTCAAAATTGATTTATTTTCTAAATTTACCCTTCATATCAATTGTTCAAAGGTAAAACAACAAATTTTAACTCTTTTTTTGTCGCTCATAAAGTTTATATTGTTTTTTTCTTTAGAAATCAGCCTCGGTAGTAACTGTATGCGTATTTTGAACATTTTATACCTCTTACTAGAGGATTTTAACATAAGGGTCTACTTACAAGTTATAACTATATCAGAAATTTCAAGGGAGATAATTACCACTATCAAACTTTAGGGTAGTTTTCAATAACAACCACAAACTTGAGAAAAGGTTTCAGCAATTTAACCATGGTTTTCAAAATCAGACCGGACCAGAAAACCGAGAACCGGTCAGGTCCATTTTACCCTAAAACCATTATTTCTCCCAAAACCGTTGATTTGATCAGCAATCCGCTGACCGATCAGTCGAATTGTTTGAACCATTCAACGGTTTGACTGATTTTTTATTTTTTATTTTTAATTTTTCAAAACAGACCATCCATTCAATTCAAGCGGTTGAACCATTCAACCCAAAAACCGAACTCCTGACCGATTCATTATCGGAATCGATTTTAAAAACCTTGAATTTAACAATGAAACAAACAGAGAAGCGACAAGCAAGAATGAGCCATCAACTAACAATCAACCAACTTGTCTATAATTATTCTGTAGTAAATCTTTTTTTTTTTTGTGTGTGTGTTAATATTGCATATTACACTTTACGGGGATCTAGGTGTGAGGACAGAATAAGGTGCACGTGCAAAAGCCCACAGTTACGAAACTTTGATCCCATACTGTCATATTTAGGCCCCATTCGTTTATAAATTTCTCATTTATCCGTGTAAATAAATTTATTCAGTAAATGTATCCGGTGTAACACTTACCCCATCTCGGCTCTTGGTCACCTCTAATTCTGAGGACGGTGTGTGTATACCAATTTTGTGAGGATATCGGTTTTGTTTTAATTTTGTTGATGTAATTGTTTTTGTTTTCAAAACAAAACCAACTATATTGTTAAGCGCCCCCTAAAATCTTATCCCAATATGTGACATCTTTTTTAACACGAGTCCGCGCATTGCATCAGTCAAAATCTACATTTTAATATCCAACATTATATATTTTAATAGATTGAGCCACAGGGGATGCTCATTACTTGGTCCAAAGAGTAGAAACATTTTGGAACGTGATGGGGGTAGATGCTGTATTGATATAAATAATGGTTTTGGACTTTTGGTTAATGATATGGCTTTTCATTACTCATTTTCCAAGATTTCAACTATTTGCACCTGAACAAAAAGGAAAACAAAAAACCTATTTGCACCTGTTAGAGTCGACTAAAGAGGGGTATTTTAGTCTTTTTATTTAAATAATGCATTAATTATGTATCTCTTACATATGCAAGGGCATTTCTGTCTTTGTATACTTATTTGTCAAATTTAAATATATGGTCGATTGGGTTAGACTCTTGGTCTTCTCAGTTCAACACTATTCTTCTCTTTTTTCTCTCTTTTCTCAGTTCGACTGAATAGTACTAACATGGTATTAGAGCACTACTACGAAATGCAGACATTGTATGAGAGGACACACAATTAACTTTTATTATGATTTGCATGGCCCACCATCCACATGGGCTAATCATGTAGTTGTTGGTGGTAGTGTAGTGATACTCAACCAGTTGATCCATCATCTTCTATAATCGTAACTACTTCTAAGAAGGAAATGATGAGTATTCCAAGAGAGGAGTATGAGATATTTTTTTAGGCCACTTCACATCAGAATATGCCACCCTTGCTCATTCAGGTATAGATTTCCTAGTATCCAAACCTTCACCCTAGATAATTGATTCTAGAGCCTCTGATCATATAACCAGGACTCCAGGTGTGTTTTCCTCCCTTTCTCCAACCTTTATATCAAATAGTGCTACCCTTGCCAATGGATCTACTTCTCCCATTTATGGTGTTAGTAATGTTAACACAACATCTCTTTTTTGTCTTCTGTTTTATACGTTCCCAAGTTTCCTTTTAATCTTATGTCTATTAGTAAACTAATCAAATCCCTCAATTGTTCTATCACATTATACCATTCCTCTTGTGTTTTTTAGGATCTAATGACGGGGAAAAAGATTGGTGGAGGACATGAAGTTGGCGGATTGTATTATCTTGACGGTAGTGGCTCTACAGTTGCATTTCAAACCTTTTTGACTCCTCTTTAGTGACATTGTAGACTCGGCTATTCATCTCTTAAAGCTCTCAAGCTTATTGTTCTGTCATTGAATTGTCTTTCGTCTTTGTAGTGTGAGTCATGTCAGTATGGGAAATATCATCGGACTTCCTTCAGTCCTAGAGTTGACAGTCGTATATTGAGTCCTTTTGATTTAGTTCATTCAGATGTTTGGGGTCCAATCAGAACTGTCTTGTAATGATTACAAATATTTTGTTATCTTTGTTGATGATTGATCAAGAATGACATGGCTTTATTTAATGAAAAAAAAAAGAAGTGAATTATTTTCCATTTTCCAAATGTTTCATACTGAAGTGTACACACAATTTGATGTTTCACTTAAAATTCTTTGTTTCAACAATGGCAAAGAGTATTTTCTTTCTTCATTTCAGCAATACTTAGAACAACATGGTATTATTCATCAAACATCTTGTGCCCACACCATTCAACAAAATGGGGTGACTGAAAGGAAGAGTTGATATCTATATAAAACAGCTCGGTCTCTTCTTCATCATATGAATGTTCCTAAACATTTCTGAAGTGATGTAGTCCTTATTGCTTGTTTTCTCATTAATCGCATGCCCTCATTCATTCTTGATGGTCGTTCTCCGTTCTCTATCTTATTTCTCACTTTGTCTCCATATCCCTGATTCTCAGGATCTTCGGGTGTGTGTGCTTTCTTTAGAATCTTGGTCCTAGGCTTGACAAATTGAATGCTCACTCCATTAAATGTATCTTCTTTGGATACTCTAGGACCCAGAAATAGTATAAATTCTATAATCCTATTACTTGGAAATCCTTAATTTGTCATGATGTTACATTTTTCGAATCGGTGTCATACTTCTCTAGTTTTGATATCCCTCCTTCTCCTACAGAGGTTCCTCTTCCTCTTCTGGTTGATAATTCCATTCCAGTGGTTCCCATTATGCCTAAATCTCCACCTTCCCCAATGCAGGAGCGTACTAAAAGACCACCAATACGTCAAGTGTATACTCATCGACAGAGGCCAGCACCTTCACCACCTTCTATTCCGGCGGTTAATACAACTTTTTCCATAACTGAATTGCCTTCAGATCTTGACCTTCCTATTGCATTGCGGAAAGGTAAATGTAGATGCATGCTACACCTCATATCCAATTATGTTTCTATATCTCACCTTTCCACTTCCCATCGTGAGTTTATTACCTTGTTGTCCTCTATATCCACACCTAAGGATGTTCAGGAGCCTCTTACCTCACCAGGGTGGTGAAAAACTATGGAAGAGGAACTCTCTACTCTTCATCACAACCATACATGGGAAGTCACCAATCTTCCCCTAGATAAGCATGTTATTGGTTGTAAATGGGTGTATACTGTTAAATATCTTCTAGATGGGAGAGTGGAACTCTTGAAAGCCCGTTTAGTTGCAAAAGGGTACTCTCAACTTTATGGTGTAGACTATGTAGAATCATTTTCTCTAGTTGCAAAGATTGGTTTAATACGTGTGTTGATTTCCTTAGCTGTCATGCATGATTGGCCTCTATTTCAGCTTGATATTAAAAATGTCTTTCTCCATGGTGAGGTGTGTAAGCTCAAGAAGGCAATCTATGGGCACAAACAGTCTCTCCATGCTTGGTTTGGAAAATTTAGTGAAGTGGTAGAGTTTGGAATGAGAGAATGTCAAGTTGACCATTTAGTATTTAGCTATAACTCTGTGTCCAAGAAGACCTTGCTAGTAGTGTATGTGGATGGCATAGTCATAATTGGTAGTGATAGAGTTGGGATTGATAGATTGAAGACATTCCTACAAGATCACTTTCAAACAAAAGATCTTGGGAAGTTGAAATAATTCCTGAATATAGAAGTTGCTAGATCAAAGCAAGGCATAAACCTCTATCCGTGGAAATATGTTGACATGTTGGAAGAAACAAACGACCATGGAATTGAATGTGAAATTGGGAAGTGGCACATGTGAATTGTTTGATAATCCTAGAAGGTATAGAAGGCTAGCGGGAAAACTGGATTATCTAACTATCACTATGCCTGATATCTCATTTGTTGTTAGCGTGATAAGCCAGTTTATGCAGAGTCATCGGGTGCCTCACTGGTATGCAATTCTTAGGATTGTGCGGTATTTGAAGGGGGCTCAAGGTCATGGGTTACTGTACAAGCCAGGAGGTGATATTGAAATAGTTAGATACACCGACGCAGACTGGGCTGGCTCTGTATTAGACAGAAGAACCACTACAAGTTATTGCACCTTTCTTGGAGGAAATCTAGTGACATGAAAGAGTAATAAGCAAACTGTTGTAGCAATGAGTAATGCAAAAGCAAAATACAGGGCCATGGCACACACTACATATGAACTAGTATGGTTGAAGAATCTATGTAGGAAATTGGGTTCTCAATAAGCAAATCCATGAATCTATACTATGACAACCAAGATGTAATTCACATCTCATCCAACCCAGTTTTTCACGAGAAAACAAAACACATAGAGGTAGATTGTCATTTTGTTAGGGAAAAGGTCATCCATGGTGAGATAAGCACTAAGCATGTGAGAACAAGTGATCAATAGGCAAATTTGTTCACAAAAGGGTTGGGTTCAGGAAGAATGAGCTATATATGTAACAAACTGGGACTATATGATATATACTCTCTAGCTTGAGGGGGAGTGTTAGATTCGACTAAAGAGGGGTATGTTAGTCTTCTCCATCTAAGTAACTCTTCTTCTTCTTCTTCTTCTCTCTTTTCTTTCTCTTTTCTCAGTTCGACTGAATATTACTAACATAAAAAAACAAGAAGAAAGAAAAGATTATTCAAACTAACCCATCATAGAGAGTAAATACTCAACACTGGACAATGCTATTAAAACTTGGTCAAATAGTTCAACCAAATTACGGTTTTATGGGTTTAAGTGGTTAACGGGGTGTTCTATAGTGTAGATGAGAAATTGGATGGTGTGCTATCATCTACACGATACCTATGGCATGGATATGTCGACACCACACCACAAGTAACAACAAGATAGTTGTTTTTCAATGTGGACAAAAATGGGTGAATTGAACCACACCACACCTTCATAGGCATTTGCAAGGTGTGGTGCAATTCAGTCCACACTCAATGTTTTGATTCTATGCACCCACCAACAATGTGTGAAATGATCTTTGTTAATCAAGAATAAACGATATTCTTTTTTTTTTAAGTAATATACGTTATAAATAAAATAATATAATTTAACCATGAAAATACAAATTAAGGCATTTATATATAATATGAATAATTAAGATAATTAGTGAAAACCATTTATTAAAAAATGCAATAATAAATCATAAAAACTTAATAAAATATTATAAAAAATAATAATAATTAAAAAATATATTAAAATTAGTAAATTGCCAAGAGTAATATTTTTTACAAAATCAAATAATTTTATAGAAATTATTAAAAAGGAAAAGTCCATAATTTTGGAATCATTGGTTTTGAAAATATTAAGTTTGGATAATAAAATGTAGTTGTGAAGTAGGGAATCATCGATTTTGGAATTGGCAACTATGTTATGAAAAGGTCCACCGGATTTAACTATGGACAAGATTTTAAGATATGGTTTGGACTGTTCTACAATATAGTGTAGCTTGGCCCACACCACGATGCAACCAAATACTGAAAGGGTAAATTTCTTAAACTATCCTTATGGTTTAGATAATTGACTAAATGTACTCTCATTGTTTGAAAGTTGACTAATGCTGCCCCTACTGTTTCTGACAATTGTCTAAGTCTTACCAGTGTCATTAAACATTAACGAAAAGTCTAAAATGAATGTTTTACCCTTTACCTCAAACATTCAACTGATCGATAAAATTACCTTTTTATCCCTCGTTTTAACCCATATGTGTGGATTCACTTAGCTTGGATGAGTGGCCACCGATCTTTGCTTGTTGTAGTTGCCACCGATCTCTACTCGAAGGAAACACTACAACATCAATTGTAGCCGGTCTTTGGAAGCATACCAGCTGATGATCTCTACCACTACCAAAATTTTGGGTTCCACCACTACCGAGATTACTAGTTCCCTTGGATGCTGCCATTAGACCTGTTCATGGGCCGGGTAGCCCGACGGGCCAACCTGGCTCCCAGATGGGCTTGAACATATGTTTTAGCCCGTGGGCTTGACCTCGGGCCTGAAAGCTCAAGCCCAACTATTTTATGAGTTGAGCTCGGGATTTGTTAAAAAAGATTGGCCCAACCTGACTTTTGTATAAGTTAAACCCTAAATTCCTAAATCGCCTAACCCTAACCCTAAATTCTTAAAACTTTTCTTTTCATTCTCATTTCTCACTTTCACTCTCAGAATCGGCGAACCCAGCTGCACCAATGAACTCAGGCACCGGTGGTCGATGCCACCAGAACTAGGTCGCCTCTCTAGTGATGAGCTCTCTCTCTCTCTCTCTCTCTCTCTCTCTCTCTCTCTCTCTCTCCTCTCAACCGGCACCATTTTCATCTTCTATCTTCTAAGTTCTCGCTTTTTCTTCTCATTCTCAATTTCTCACTCTCTAACTCTTAGAACTAGCGAACTCAGGCGCACCGTTTTCACTCTGCAAACTTAGGCACCGACGAATAGCACCACTAGAACTAGGTCATCTCTCTCTCCGGTGGTGAGCTCTCTCTCTTTCTCTCTCTCTCTCTCTTTGGCCGGCACTATTTTCATCTTCTATCTTCTCACTTTTTTAGTTTCCATTCTCACTCTCAAACTCCCAGGAACCGACAAACTCAACTCAGGCACCATTCTCTCAATCTTAGAGGTCACCGGCACTTAAACTCCCAGGTCAGGCCTGGGCTTTGGGATTTTTATGAGAGCCTGGCTTGGGCTCGGGCTTGAAAAAATTTTGTTAATGAAGAGCAAAAGCCTAGCCCAAGCTCGGCCCAACCTAGCCCATGAACAGGTCTAGCCACCATTGGAGCTGATTTGCCTTGCGGTCTGAACCCAAAATCTCTCATCAAAATACTAGAGAACTCATCCATGATTTGTCAGTTTCTTTTAGCTTCCCTAGATCTAGGTGCAATTGAGATGGGAGGGGAGGATCCAAATAAGACATTCCGATTCTTAGAGTGTGAATTAGGGTGAAGCAAGGTGGGGGATTTATGCAACGCCAGTTGATCTGATGTGGTTTGTGATTAGACCTGTTCATGGGCCAGGTAGATCGATGGCCCGACCCACACCCCGATCGGGCTTGGTCATGTAATTAGGCCCGCGGACCTGACCTCAGGCCTAATACAGTAAGCCTGACTGTGTTTCGGGCCGGGTTCGGGATTTGTCAAAAAAGCCCGACCCGACCTGAATCAGCATTATATATTTTATAAAATACATAATATGTATTTTATATATTATATAAAATATATAAATAATATAATATTTATTGAAGTATATATATACATATATTTATAATTTAATATATACATTTTTCATTTTTTTTTCTTTATAACTTCTCTCTCTCTCTCTATTCAGTCGCTTCAGCAGTAGTAACAGCATGGGCTAAATTTCGGGCTCGGGCCCAAGCCGGGGCTTCAGGCTTTTTATGAGGGTCGGGCTCAGGCCCAAGTTATAGGCTCGATGATCAGGTCGAGCTGGGGTTCAGGCCTTAGAAAAATTTGTTAATACAGAGTGAAAGCGCGACCCGAGCCCGACCCATGAACAAGTCTATTTGTGATGAAGGTAGAACAAGAGGTGGACCAGAGATTGAGGATGCAGCTAGCGATTGGGGGAGTTGTTTTGTAAGCTGATGGACTAGAGATTGAGGATGCAGCCGGAGAGCCCAACCCCCTTGCTTTTGTCGTTGCCTCAGAGATTGAGATGCAACAAACAAGCCCAACACCCTTGCTTTAGACGTCGACTGCTGCTATTACCTGAAAACTGAAAATGAGGAGAAAAACAAACTAGATCTTAGAATTGAGTATCTCTCATATCTCGGGAGATGCCGTTCTAGGCCCTCTCTTTCTCTCTCTCCTTCTCCTTCTTCTTCTTCCCCTTGTTCTCTCTCCCCTGTTTCATCACATCCATTAGCAGGGGACCCTCCACCTTCTGAAAGAATGGTAGGATCCATCGAATGGACGCCAAGAAGGGTGCGGAATGGGTGGGCGAATTTCAAAAAAATTTCCTACCTTCTTCTAACTGGGAATCATATTCCCTAAATTTAGAATACATTATTCAAGGATCCTACTTGAACCATAAACAAACCAGATCTGAACCAAAAGGAAACATGAAGGATTATACCTGATCCGAAGAAACAATATCTCCCAAAGTTGGTGTTCACGCCCAAAGAAGAAACCAAGATCCGCTCCTGCTGAAGATGACACGGCTGTGGATGGAACGGAACCAGCAGGGTGCGTCCTACACACTGGATTCTTCACAAGAACCCTTTGGAAACCTTGAACACCGAATCCTTTTGTCTTTCTTGCAAGACTATTGTCAATAATTGCTTTCTTGACTTCCTGTTGCTGCAAAGATCCAATCTTCCAACAGGGAGTGGCGGCGGCTGAAGGAGGAGAAGTCCAGGGACGAAGAGGGAAGAACTGTCTCTTTTCTTTGGAGTCTGTGAGAGATCAAATCTCAGATTGCAGATGTGTTTCTTGCTTGCTCAAACCCCCTAGTTCGAAATCAGATATTTCTGCTAGGGTTTTCTCCTCTTTCTTCTTGATTAAGAAACCTCCCAATACTTTTGGGAGTTATCCCAATCCAAATCAGTATTTGGATAGAGGTTAATCTTAATCCTATCTGCAGATTAAGTTAGTTAACTCCTGATCTTATCAGGAGGTTACCAAATTCAAATCTAATTTGATTTTGGTCTCTTAGAGTGGATAAGGTTAAAGACCCAATCCTTTTACTAACATTAATCTCAGATTCGCCCCATGAACTGGTGATCATATCAGCCAAGTTCGAAATGGGCTTTTGGCCCATTAAGTGTTCAGTGTTTAACTAGTTTCCAATCTGCTGCCCAATTGGGCTTCTTTGTATGGCATGGGACCCAAGCATTGATCTACACACCAGCCACATGGGTTCGGCCCAACCTTTATTACAAGGCCCAGCTGAATTCACTAAAAGACTCAGTGACCCCCTTGAGCCCATCACATGGACCCTATGGGCCCAACACTTATATTAAGTGGTCCCTGGGCCAAGCCATCTTATAAAAACCCAGGGACTGTGGGCAGGTGCAAGATTAGCCCATCAGGTATTATCCTAAATGGTCTTACACTTAACCTCTCAGCCCTTAATGATCATGCACTGCCCGACAAGAGAAGACCTCTCTCTCGGCTGCAAGGAATAGTGCCGCACTCTCCACTCACATGGATCCCGGGAATTAAAACCTTTTGCAAATCTTTTGAAACCGTACATATACATGTATATATATATATTAATTTTGCAAAACAAAATTCCAACGATTGAAATCAACTACCGGCAGTTTGGTTTCCATCAGAGAGAGTGCATTCCCGATCATTACCATTGTCTGACAAAGGGATTGATCCTGTCACTATGACCACTCACTCAGATGAATTCTCAGACTGCCCCAACATGTCCAGGTTTTGACTCCCACTAAGGATCTCACTGATTGACACATCAAAGACAGCCCGATCCGACACCTAGTGATGTGTCATAATCGAGTCTAGGGGTCAGGTGTAACTTTCCAATTTTGCCCATCTGTCTCCAAGGTCTAGGGCAATACTGGAAATTTGGTCCGGTTCAAGGGTTCAAGCAATCCCATACTGCATGTGCCTTGGGTCTTACCCTGATGACCGAAACAAGCCATCCCAACACTTGGTGGCACATCAATATCAACCTTGGCAGGATAAATCTCCCCAAACTTATCCAATGGCTGTGAACATTTAAAACTAACATAAGTTTCCATAAGTGTCCAGTTTTAGGGTCTTACACAGAATTACACCAAACAACATGAATCAAACATGCACTTTAATTTATTTCCACTAAATAATAAAAGTACATCAAATCCGATTGAAGCTAAGGGCATACAAGACTGTCTAACACCTCCGCCCTTCTCTCTCTCTCTCTCTCTCTCTCTCTCTCTCTCTCTCCTCTCCTCTCCTTCTTCCCCTTCGTTCTTTCTCCCCTGTCAATTTGTTTCATCTCCTTTAACTTTGATCACAACAGGGGATGAGGCCTCTACGTCTGTGGATGAATTTGAAGAAAGATGCTAATACAAGAGCCGGTGATGTTGCAGATAGATGATGACATCACTATAATATGGTTGAAGCTCATTAACGATTCATAAACCCATGGACCACCCCTACCATAAATCAGGCATACAAGGGTTGGGGGGAAGATTTGGGTTTAATGTTGTCATTGTCCTCAACCTTCGGGTACAGTGCGGTAGTTGACAGAAACAGAGACGGTCGGAGGAAGATAAAGGAAAGAGAGAGAGGTTGGAGGAGGAAGGGGGTGTCAAGTCGAGAGGAAGGGGACGAGGGTAAAATTGGGTTTTAAAAATTTTAAGGATACATCTAGTTAATTAACTAAACCATAAGAATATTTTAAATCGTGTTTCAAAACGAAATATATCGTGGCTGAGCCACTGTTACAAACGCCACCTAAATCATCCAGCTAGTAAAAGTGTAAAACCGTTAAAAACTGGGACCCAGAATGCTCACTGGGTTATCGGTTCATTGGTTCGACCACTCAGTCCAGTCTGAATCTGACAACACTGATACTAATCTCGGTGCATGGTTCCCCCTATCTCCCCTTTCTATTTCTCTTCCTACCTACCCAAGTAGACAATTAATAAAGCCTCACCCAACATCTCCAAACAAAACCAATGCAATGCGATGCCGCATCATGGGCATTGTGACCGTACAGCGCCGATTCGGTCCCAATGAAAAGGCCCAGATCAAATGTACATGTATCAAATCCTAATTGCAGGACAAATAACACCTTGTCAAATTCATTTGTAAAGGTTCATTTGATTTACGGTTGGAATTGAAATCTGAATCGTTCAAAATTGGAATTAGAAAGGTCTATTGCTGGTTCAGACCGTAATGAAATGAAAATCAGAATTACTTGGAATGGATTTGCATTCTCAAGAAAGAAAGAAGAAACGATCATTCCCTCAAATAGAAAAATATCATTCCGATTCGTGTGTGTATGTATGTGTTGTCCGATTCCAAACTACTGTGATGGGAATGGAATTTCAATTCTGTCAAATCAAACAGTTCATTCTGACTCCGATTCCAAACCACTGTTTCCACCAACTAATGGGGCTCTAAATCCCCTCTCCAAACAGTCCTATCGATCAAAGAAATTGAACCGAGTCAGCAGAAGAAGACATGAGAGAGCTGGGGGCCAGCTGGCCAACCAATCCCAATCCACAAATCCCAACCATTCTTATTCCACTGCAACAGTGATCACGGCGGGATCACATGAAGCTGGTATCAACAAATCATCTTCTGTTTAAAGAGCATCACGACAATGACAACGTGATACGCCAAAGCCTTCCAAAATGTGCTTTCCCTCTCGTGTGTGTATGTGTTGTCCTCTCATCATGCTCTCTGCTTTCCCGTAGAGGTGGAGCAGCAGCTTCAATCGCCGTCCCCAAACACCACTCTCTAAAAGCTCAAAGCCAAACACTACAATTAAAAAAAATAAAGGAGTGGCTGAGAACTCGTTTGAATGCTAGGTGTCAAGTGTGGAGTGGTTGAGTCTATCCGCACCATCGCCATTCATTCACGAGTGCTGTCGGATCACTGTGGCCCCACGAATAGAAATATCGGGGGTCACACCAACACTGACGCATGCAATGACGGTACTGCCCTTACAATTATTGGTTTAAAATTTAAATTCTAGTAATTCCCCTCTACATCGCTTTACATGTCTAGCTGTTCTTGTGTTGTCCACCTGGCAGACATGTTCAACCTTTTCGAACCATCAGAACCGTCCAAGTGTGATAGACTTCCCTAATTGGAAAACTTGTTTATAATGGGCTATACCGCTATACTTGCGCTAAGGTGTTTGGACTTTGGAGACCCGCTGGGCTTGGGTCTCACGTAGGGGCTGTTTGGTTTGATTGAAGTTTATCTAATAAATGTTTTGTATGATATTTATTTTAATAAATATTTTATATGATATTTCTTTTAAAAGTAAAAAAGGTATGCTTAAAAATGTTTTTTTTTTGTTTTTTTGACGGTTAGGCACTATTAAATGTTAGATAAATTGAGGTGAAAAATAATTTACTATTGTAAAAATATTAAAAATAAATTTCCTTCGAGAAACATTTATTTGATAAATAATTTAATTATAGGAGAAAATCGGCGCCAACTGCAACGAAACTAAATACCCGAGTACCTGACTGTAGAAGGATACAACCGTAATTCGATGGAAAAAGGACATTTATGGAACGAAAATGAAGAGCCTTTCTCTCCTATTATCTTCCACTCACATCTGACCCCCAACCTGTGACGGTTGGCTGAATGATGTGGGATTATCGTTGCCATACACGTGGCAGACAAATATTGACCAATTCTCAGAAAAATCAGCCTACGGCTACGCGCACGAGGCTCTCCCAGTCCTGCAGAAAGTCGCCCAAGAAAAATCTCAAACTCTCGAGGTGCCGCGGCGAGATTCATAGTCATACGACTCAAAATCTAATATCCCTGGTTTACCCCTGTACTCTTCTTTTGTGAGTATCGTCGAGAGGTTCTTCATTGACAAAACAACCCTCATGGTTCAAGCCATTTTGTGAGGTGATTGCTGAAGTGGCAATTTAAAGTGGGTTTACCCTCTTTACAGGTGGCAAGTTTGCAACCAATTGCGATCTACCACGTGGAAAAGAAAAATCATATTCTCGGTTCTCACCCTAGAGATCCAATTTAAGTATGGTTGCTACTTGTTATGTGTTTCTTTTATATATGCCATATAAGGTTGAAGCCCCAAACAAGTCCATATTATAGAGAGAGAAGCTCAAATAAACTTACATTTGATATGATGTGTTTCTTGTGAGCCGACCTTCCACTTGACAAAAGCGGTCCTGTCTGGTGTACTTTTGTCTTATGTTTTTGTTATTTGGTTCATGTCTAGAGACTATTGGGAAAAGATTAATTAAGGGCATGGGCATAGGTCAGATCAAACACTCCCTTTTTAACTCTAATTTTAGTAAATTTAGGGTTCAATGAGTTCCTTTTTTCATGAAAGAAAAGTGGAAAGCTATGCTGCCAAATGATACCAGAAGGGTTTTGACCAATCAAAACCCCCTATTGAATTTTGATAGATCCCACCTGATTGGTTATCATTTTTATAATACTGATTGATTGGTTATAAGTTTTTATGGTATTAAAGTCAGACTAAAAAAAAAATTCTTATTTTAATATGAACCAATCCATCCATCTATCTGGTTCAAACTGAAATCAGAATCTGAATTAGAACTGGACTGAACTGGATTCTCATTCCCATGGGAAGGGAAGAAAATAGCCATTCCTTCAAATGGGGGAATGCCATAACACTAGGAATGGGAACCGGATTTCAATTCCACCCAATAAAACAATTGAACCATTATGATTTCAGACCCATATTCCTACAAACCAATTGGGCCCTAATATGAGCACCATATCCATTGATATTTCTTATCATATCCAAATTTAAATTTAAATTCAAATATTTAAGCCATTTTCTCTCTCATGATCTTATCTCTAGTTAAATCCTTTATCATGTCTTTAACTCTTATCATTCTCTCTCATGCGATTGATTCGTGGAACTCTGCATTGAGAAGTTTGTGAATACAAGGTTCAAAACGTTGATACTCTCGATGTCAAATTTGTGTATCAAGAAATAAATTTGTGAACACAAGATTTTCTCATTCTCTCTCGTATGATTGATTCTAGGAACTTTGCATTGAGAAATTTGTGAATACTAGGTTCAAAGTATTGATAACTTCGATGCACAAAAGGAATACAAGGTTCAAGGTATTGATAGTCGTTAAATTCTTTCCATTCAAATCATGTCATTAAACCTTTTCATTGAATGATTCAAAGAACTTTGTATGGGAAATCTGCAAGAGTTTCAATTGATAAAAAACTGTTTTTTTTTTTTACTTTTTATTTTTTTTAAATCAATATAATATACCCGATATCGAATGTATTCTATCAATACTTTGAACCCTGATGAATAGAATACAAATATTATTATTTCTACATCGAGAATCAATGTCTTGAAAACCCAACTAGACTGACTGATTGAACAGGAAAGGAGTCAAAGGACCCCATCTTGGTTCAGTGATAACCAATGCCTTTGAGGTTAAACCGACCACCTTGTTAAACTGGGAAAAAGGAACACGAGGAAAGCAGAGAGAAGCTTCTTACATGACATCTACAATAT